>NC_035449.2:46835599-46978618 GCF_002127325.2 Helianthus annuus
TGCAAGTAACTAATCTAACTACTAATGATGATAGAATCATACCTTGATGTTGTTAGAGTGAGAGGAGACGTCGAAAATCTGCGGAAAATCGCCTGGACCAGAGCGTTTTTTGGGGAAACGGGGCGTGTGGAATGAAACTGTTTGTGAAAAAGGGGGTTTTTATCCCGACAGTTGCGCGGACACGGCCCCGTGCCGAGCAAAGTTTTAAAAATATATATATATATATATATATATATATATATATATATATATATATATATATATATCAAGTGCACATGTGAGTGCCCTGTTTTCCAAGAAACTTGGTTCGAAGACTTACCATTTTCGATGTTTACCTGCTTGTTCGTAACTTACCAGGTATGATGTTGATGCCTTTAGTCGTCAAACGTTTGGAGCGAGATTTCTTCCTCTTCATCCTCAATGGATCCTTGATAGAGTTTTAGCCGTTGGCCATTGACTTTGAATGAGATTCCATTTCGAGATTTAATTTCTACTGCACCGTGAGGAAAAATATGGGTGATGGAAAAAGGTCCTGACCACCTAGATTTTAGTTTACGAGGAAATAATCGAAGTCGTGAATTAAACAACAGAACCTGATCTCCTACTCCAAATTCATTAGGTTTAATGTGTTTGTCGTGTAAGTTTTTCATTCTTTCCTTATAAATTTCCGAGTTAGAGTATGCATAATTCCTTAGTTCGTCTAATTCATTTATTTGACAAAATCGATTTTTACCTGCAATATCTAGATCTAAGTTTACATTTTTTATTGCCCAGTAGGCTTTGTGAGCTATTTCTACCGGCAAATGACAATTTTTTCCATAGACGAGCTTATATGGGGTTGTGCCTATAGTGGTTTTATAAGCAGTACGAAATGCCCATAAAGCATCATCTAATTTATCGGCCCATTCCTTTTTATTTAATCCTACGGTTTTTTCAAGTATTCGTTTTAAACCTCTATTAGTCACTTCGGCTTGTCTGTTTGTTTGAGGGTGATATGCTGTTGAGACCCGATGATAGACCCCATATCTTGTTAAGATTTTTTCGAGTTGATGGTTACAAAAGTGGGTACCTCTATCACTTATTAATGCTTTCGGTGTTCCAAAACGAGAGAATAATTTTTTCAGAAATTTTACCACAACTCTTCCATCATTTGTTGGAAGGGCTTCGGCCTCGGCCCATTTAGACAAGTAATCAACTGCCACAAGTATATATTTGTTTCCTTTTGACGGTGAGAAAGGTCCTATGAAATTGAGTCCCCACACATCAAAAATATCACAAACAAGAATGCCATTTTGTGGCATTTCATTTTTGGAAGAAATATTGCCTGTTCTTTGGCAAGCATCACACGTCTTGACAAGATTTTTCGCATCTTTGTAAATGGTCGGCCAATAAAATCCTGAATCAAATACCTTCCGTGTTGTACTGGCAGCACCATGATGTCCTCCGTATGGACCTTCATGACAATGGCGGAGTATTCTTCTTGCTTCGTTCCCATGTACGCACCTTCGGATGAGTTGGTCAGCACACATTTTGAAAAGATAAGGGTCTTCCCAAAAGTAATGCTTTACATCCGCAAAGAACTTCTTTCTTTGGTGATGTGGCCATCCCTTGGTGACTATACCGCTAGCTAAGTAATTAGCATAGTCGGCATACCATAGTTCTTGTCTGTATTCCACCATCTCCAGGGACTCTATTGGGAATTTTTCGTTGATTTGTTCGTCCCTGGTTGCCTCTAAAGCTGGGTCTTCTAGGCGCGAAAGATGATCTGCTGCTGTGTATTCTGCTCCTCTTTTGTCTTTGATTTCAATATCAAATTCTTGGAGGAGTAGAATCCATCTGATCAAACGGGGTTTGGCATCTTGTTTCTTGAAGAGGTATCGGATAGCTGCATGATCTGTATAGACTACAGTTTTAGAAAGAACAAGGTAAGAACGGAATTTATCAAAAGCAAATACCGCGGCTAGTAATTCTTTTTCAGTAGTTGTGTAATTTTCTTGTGCATCATTAAGTGTTTTACTAGCATAATAAATTGGGCGTAAATGTTTTTCTTTTCTCTGTCCCAAGACTGCTCCAACCGCAAAGTTACTTGCATCACACATGATTTCGAAAGGTAGTTTCCAATCGGGCGCTATCATGATAGGTGCATTGACCAGCATTTCTTTGAAGGTTAGAAATGCTTGATTGCAATCCTTGTTAAATATGAAAGGCACATCTTTTTCAAGTAATTTTGTTAGAGGTCTTGAAATTTTTGAAAAGTCTTTGATAAACCGTCGGTAAAATCCGGCATGCCCTAAGAAACTTCTGATTGCTCTAACGGAGGATGGTGGAGGTAATCGAGAAATTGTGTCAATCTTTGCTCGATCAACTTCCATTCCTTCGCTCGAGATCTTGTGACCGAGTACTATTCCCTCTGTTACCATGAAATGGCACTTTTCCCAGTTAAGGGCGAGGTTAGTTTTCTCACATCGGGATAGCATTCGTTCGAGGTTATCGAGGCATAGGTCGTATGAATCTCCAAAGATAGAAAAGTCGTCCATGAAGACTTCCATTGTCTTTTCTATCATGTCATGGAAAATGGCCACCATGCAACGTTGGAAAGTTGCGGGTGCATTACATAGACCGAATGGCATGCGACGATAAGCAAAAGTTCCATAGGGGCATGTGAAAGTTGTCTTTTCTTGGTCTTCAGGTGCTATTGGAATTTGAAAGTAACCTGAAAAACCATCCAAGAAACAGTAAAATTTATGACCGGATAGTCGTTCTAACATTTGATCAATGAAGGGCAAAGGAAAGTGATCCTTCCTCGTTGCTTCATTTAATCGTCTGTAATCTATACATACTCTCCATCCTGTGACGGTTCTCGTTGGTATTAATTCATTATTGTCATTATTTATTACCGTCATACCTCCCTTCTTTGGGACTACTTGGACTGGACTTACCCATGGACTATCGGAGATAGGATAAATAAGTCCGGCATCAAGCAGTTTGATGACCTTGTTTTTAACCACTTCTTGGACATCTGGATTTACTCCCCTTTGTGGTTGTATCACGGATTTGTAATCATCGTTCATCAGAATTTGTGCGTGCACATGGAAGGGCTTATTCCTTTTATATCTACAAGCTTCCAAGCGATCGCATTTTTATGTTTTTTTTCAAAAGTTTAATTAATTTTTCTTTTTCTATATTATTTAGTTTAGATGAAATAATTACAGAAGAACCACCATCTTTGTCTAGAAAAGCATATTCCAAACCTTTTGAGAGTTCTTTGAGCTCAAGAGGTGGGTCTTTAGAAGACTCCTTATTTTGGGGCTCATCTAGATTAAGAACTTTAAAGGTTTGTTCTATGGCGACCTCTTCTTCAACAAATGTAACACCTCGGAAATTTACGTCCAATAATGCAATGACACGTGGCATAGGCTTTGGATATGTGAAAACATACTTTAGAGGGACTAAAGTTGACAAACAGTGAAACTATGGAATTATAAGGGTCCAAAGTGTCAAAAATGGAAAGATAGGCTCTACAATAACCCTACATGGTGTTTATAATCCTAAACGGATATATCATGGATCATACAAAGCGAAAAATGAAAGAAAGTGAGGAATTGCAAACTACAGGGGCTAATTGTGTCAACATGTTGAATGTATACCTCTGAGTGATCTTTTGGCAAACTCGAAGCTTTGTAATGATAAAATATACTCACTAGAATAGGTGGTAAAAATTTCATGAAGTTTCGTTATCGTATGAGAAAGTTATGATCGAAACCGTGCACAAAGGGTTAAATGCGTCAACGTTGAATTTCATGACTTTTCGGGTGAGCACAAAGTTAACCAAGGACTTTACCATGTTTGTAAATGTCCCAAGGTCCTTAAAAATCATATTTGAAGGTCTAATGTGCAAGATAAATAGCCAAAACCACGTAACAAAGGACCAAGGACCAAAACGCAAACATTAAAAAGGTTTTTGGTGGATCAGAAGGCCCAGGCGGCCCGCCTGGGGACCCTTACTCGGGCCGCGTGACCTGCCCAGCGACAGAAAACAGCCAGCTGCCAGTTTCAGGTCTGATTTCGAGTTGTTTATAGCTTTTGTCCACTCCAGAGCCTCACCAATGAGATTACATGCAGCTAGGGGCACTTGGACACATCTCATAACATTCCTAGACCTTTGTGGCAGCCTCACAACACATTAAAATCTGCATATAAGGCACATGAAGTAGTAAACCAAGAACACTTGCATTTTCTAAAAATCACAAGACAACTCCTGGAGCTTTCTGGACAACAAGGCATCTTCCTAGTGATCTCTAAGCTTATTTAGGACCATTGTAAGTGTTCATAACTCTTTCAAATTCGTTCTAGCTTAGTTTATTAACCGAAAGTCAATCCGTCGTAAATTTAGTTTGACTTTACGATTAAACAAAAATGGCTCAGTCATTTCTCGAATTGAAAGTACCTACAAGTTGGTATTTATGTGGGTAACAAACCCTCAAAAGGGTATTTACAGATTCCCACTCTAAGCATGATGATTGTCGAGTCAAAGCTTTTCTTAAAAAGTCAACAGAATGGGTTTTTGCAAAATTTAGTATAATTAACAATGTAGATCACATGCAACCTGTTTGATCATCAAAATAACTTTATAGTTAATAAAAGAACATGTTTCATCTTGATCAACTCGACAATTTTCAGTCCAAACCCGGATCGGAACCGAAAGTCTCATAAAATGACTTTTTCTTTGACTCTCAATTCGGATCTGTGCATGCATGTTTGAGATCTGCCTTGGAGCTTATTTTTAACCAATTTTATATATGTACAACTCTCTGAGATTTTACAAACTTGGTTCAACACTTATCCGATTCATATGCATGTTACCGGTTTATGCTTAAATACGACTATTTTGCCCTTTTTGCTATAAAACGCGATTTTTGAAAAAGTGAAAGAGTAGAAACGTTTGTTACTGATTTATAAGCATGCACTTAAAATTTGACATCAGTTTGAGGTCTAAATTAAGAGTTATGCTCAATATCGTAATTTGAAAGCTTTATGTTAAGTAAACGGCGTAATTAACGTATAGCCTATTTAAACCCACTTTTTGACACCAAACTTTTTACCAACTGATGTTATATAATAATTTGGGATTTTTAAAGATTATTATTTAATTTTTGGCTGATCGTATCATAGGTCTCTAAGTTTAATTCGGTAAATACCGAATTTACCCTTTTAAGCCATAAAATGAGTTTTATAAATCTTTTTGACCCCAAACCTTTTTCTACTGATTTTATTTGTTAAATAAAATATGTTGAGCCTTCTGGAATTATAAAAATCTCAGCTTTCTTTTAAAAGCCCGGAAATGGCTCCAAATTGACTTTTTAAGCGTTTTTAACGCCTAGTATGCACTATAACCATATTAAACATATAAGGTTGATACCTACTGATATTTTTAATAAAATAACAGTAAGTATAAGTTTTTGAACTCAGGTTTCCAGTTTTGACACTTTTAGCCCTTGTGAAATTACCAAAATACCCCTAAGGTGCATAGTTTGATTTTTAAATGATAAGTTTCATATATGGGTCATACCCTACTGTTATAATATGTTAAATTAAGTACTTTTACTGTATGAATCAGACCTACAACTCAGATTACAAATTTAACTCTTTTATAGTCTTTTAAATGACCAAAATGCCCTTATAAGGCATAAGTTGAGTTTAAATTCATTCGGGGCATAATAGAACATAACTTACTGATATTATGACATATTTAGAGCATATTATCTCAGGGAACTTGCATATGACTCTTATGGTTACCCGTAACGCTCTTTTAGCGTTCGGTTCGGTTTATGTAACTAGTTTGCATAAATTGACCGAAACGGGTCAAACATTATCATTTTTGTCTCAAAATCCAGAATGTATTTGGCATACCCATATTATACAAGTATTCAAACTTGTCGGGTCTAAATCACGTTCTATCCGGTCTTCGCTTAATCGTGCGTTTGAAGCGTATCGTCCTTAAAACTAACCGGTCTAAGCTTACGCTTAAATAAAGATCCGTTAGGAATCTAATAGGTTATTATAAACCTTTGTTCCAGAATAGAAGAACCAGTAAAAGCTACCTTCACTTGCTAGTTGTGATTTATACTTACCAAGGTAAATACTTTTAACTTATTTTCCCTATACGGGCTTGGGTTACGGTATATAGAATACCGCTTGATCGAGCATCAAATCTTACATCCGTGGGTGGTTAATTGAATAATTTGATCGGCTCGTTTAAACAGTCTTGTTTACTTTAAGCCTTTGGGGGATTAATGACCATGTCCCGGATATCCTTGGCATCATCTTACGAGATGGCCACGACCAGAGCACGAGGTGTAGGCGTACACCTGTCAGTGTATAACTCATTATTGTGGTGTGTCTATTGATCTTTAACCCGGACAAGATCCGGGCTACTGAACGCACAAGTAACATGTAATTCGTTCACAAGATTATAATAAATAATTATCCCAAGTTATAAAAATGTTTTGTGCCTTGAGCATTCAAATCAATTTTCAACCTTTTCAAAATGAGTCAGTTAAATTGTATTTACCAGTGTAAACTGACGTATTTTCCCAAAAGGTTAAGTGCAGGTACTACACGTAATAGGCTGGCTGTCTTCTAGAGCGTCCACAATAAGTCTCGCAAGCTTGGATGACAATAAATCTGTTGAACAATATCTTGTTTTTATTTTGATCCGCCTGTGGATCCGTTTCAACTATTAGTGATATTTAATATTATACTCTATTAAAGTTGAAATGAATCTATCTTTGCTTCCGCTGTGCATTTATATATTGTGTTGTTTGTCTATGATGATGCCAACTACGTCACTATACTCCCCACCGGGCCCACCGGTGACACGTGGAAATTAGGGGTGTGACAGGTTGGTATCAGAGCCAACTCTGAGTGAATTAAACACTAGTTTTTTGTGTTTAATCTCAGTTACACAATTGCACATTCCTCGATTCTCGTGTCTAGACAAAGAACTTAGGAAATATCCAAAATTTGTTTTATTTTCTAACTTTGTCTTATATATATTTTGTTGTGTCACTTGTTTGATTTTTGACAGGTTCACAAGATGCCGCCACGTATGAGAGGAAGAGGAAGGGGACAAGGAGCATATGCAGCCCCAAACGACCATGAAGTCGGACCCTCGTACAGGCGAACACCTTCAGGCTCCCATAACACAGATACTCAAAATCTGTGGAGGTCTTTTACTGAACCCGCAAGGCACTCGGTTTCACTGAGTACCTCACCCTCTATCCCACACTCCTTTGGGCCTCAATCAGAAAATGAGCCCCACAACTCTCACCAGTCCTATATTCCTCTCCAAGGACACCAATCACCCTTTGACCACCCATCACCTGTTTTCCAAGGCCTGTACAACCTTGCTGACTATCTTGATGTGCCTATGGGTTTTAACCCACTCGGACCAGAAGACCATTTTCCTGGTGACAATGCGATGGACGTCGATGAAGATACCGATCCCTCAATGCCACCATCTGGAACTCCGAACCACCCTATCGAGATTTCTGATGGGTCACCTTTTGTGGGATCACCATACAATGGTCCCGACAGCTTTGAGGAGAAATTCAGGCAGCATGACTGGGTATTTACCCCTAGTTACCATAACTCTCCCCTGCACCAGCCGCAACACAGCTCTCCCTTGTACCCCCAGCAACAGCAGCCACAACAGCAGCAGAATCCTTCTGGGGATTCCCGACTTGTCGCGGTCACTCCACCGCCGCCACCACCTCCGGTTTTGCCTCCCCCGCCTCCGAGGCGGAGACGAACGAACGCACGGATTTCCACACGAGGGGGAATACGCATCGGCACCCCTCCACATTCAGGTAGCAGCCGATACTCGCCACTTCACGAAGAACCAGAGATGGGAGAATCTTCACATCCCGTCTCAGAAGTAACTTCTGCACCAATCGCGCCACCACCACCACAGGATTTCGGAAACCCAATCCCTGCTTATACTAGCGCGGCAGCATATAATCCCTTCGAGGAGACGTTTCCCCCAGGTTATAACTTTACAGAGGATCCCTACTAGGTAGCTGCAAACTACAACTCTCTAAATCCGGAAGGTACCTTTGGAGGTCCCTGGGCTACGGGACAATCGACCTATGGATACCCATCATATGGATACTAGCAGCCGCAGCCTCCTCAACCACCGCATTATCCGCTACCACCGCCGGCACCGATGATGTCGCCGCCACAAGTTCAAGAAATCCTTCAAGGGATAAATGAAGTGCGACGAGAGATGCGGCATGAGTTACGAGAAGATCGTCGGCATAATCGTGGGATGTTTAAGAAAATGGTGGATTTAATCAAGGGAAAAAGCAAGAAGGACTACTAAATCCTTTGTTTGCTAGTTATTTAATCATGTCCCTGCGAGGACATTTATTTCTGTACTCTGCCCCTGCGTGGGCATATCTTTCCTTTCTGTTCTACCCTGCGTGGGTTTGTTTGTTTCTGTTTGACCCCTGCGAGGGTTTGTTTGTTAGTTTAGCCCCTGCGTGGGTATGTTATTTGTGTAAAAGTCCCGTTTAGGGCGAACTCGTGTTAGTTAATTTTATTTGAAATGGTTAATTTAAGTTTCTCATTTTTAAATTATATGCATGAATATAATATACGAATAAATGAAAAATAGCAATTATTATTTTAATTTACCATTTTAATAATAAGAATCTTAAAAAGGTAAAACCTAACTTGAATGTCATATTAAAGACCTGGCCAATATGGTAGAACCTGTTTAAAAAGATTCAAATCTCTGTTAACATCTGTAAACATGTTAGCATTCTTGGCTAGTGTGATCCGTAAAATCACAAATGTCACCCTTTTTAATAAATTATCCAAATTTATATTCTATATATATATATATATATATCTGATTGTGACATAATGCCTACGGGTTATAACTAATGTCATATAAAACAAAAAGGCAGCCGTGGTTTATAGACCCCCTACCAAGAAAAAGGATTGATTTGTTTTAATTATTCAAATTTTAATCCTATAGAATCTAAATTCAAATTTAGAAATTTGTCCAAGTGACTAGGCCTATTGTGCCAATATATATATTTCATTCTCAGGTAAAGTAGCTAATAAAAAGTCCTGAATGAAACTAATTAACTAATATGGCTCTTATTTACCATAGTTAATAAATCGTCAAGAACGATAATACTGTTTAGGCTTCTAAATAGACCTTGTCCTTACTTTTATGTAGCACCTAAAGCTACATGGCTAAGTCTGAGGAAGTAAACAGTCATCTAGAGGAGGGCCCAGATAACACTAAAATACATATAACTGGTGCGGAGCTGCAAGCATTAGTGGAGAATGCTGTTACCAAAGCCACTGAAAGGCAATATAGTGAATCAAATAGGACCCGAAGTAGGACCCGGTCCGCGCCACATTCCAAGACCAAGGTTCATTCGGAGGCTCATAGCAAACCGCCCTCTAAGAAAGATGTATCTAAGAAAGATGAGCTCAAGAAGGATGATGAGCGACATTCATCCAACCAAAACAGTATCCCGTCAAAGAAGGTCGAGCATAAGCCAGAACCACGTGATAAGTCATGTACATACAAATACTTCGTCTCATGTAAACCCCGGGACTTTACTGGGGAGAAGGGAGCAGTAGACTGCATGACCTGGTTGGACGAAATGGATACGGTAGTAGATATCAGCGGATGTGCTGATCGGGATGTAGTGAAGTACGTATCCCAATCGTTCAAAGGGGACGCACTAGCGTGGTGGAAATCTCTTTTACAAGCTGCCGGAAAGGCCACACTTTACAGTATGTCATGGGATCAGTTCATAACTCTTATTAAAGAGAATTTTTGCCCACAACATGAAGTTGAAAGGATCGAGTCAGACTTCGTATCTTTGGTGATGAAAAATCTAGACTGCCAGGCATACCTCACCACTTTCAATACTCTATCTCGATTGGTTCCATACTTGGTAACCCCAGAGCCGAGAAGGATTGCCCGTTTCATTGGGGGTTTGGCCCCTGAGATTAAAGCAAGTGTTAAGGCATCGAGGCCTACAACTTTCAGATCAGTAGCTGATCTATCCCTCTCTCTCACCCAGGACGTAGTCAGGTTGAGAGCTCTTAGGAACTCAGAAGAAAGTAAGAGAAAGCGTGAGGACGATACCTCACGAAGATCAGAGAAGAGACACCGAGGAAATGACGACCACAAGAAAGGGTCGGGATCTAAAAAGGATAGGCAACAATCAGGGGATAAGCCCAAATGTAAAACTTGCAAGAAGAACCATTTTGGGAAGTGTCGATTTGAGTCGAAATCCCAGTCTCACGCGAGACCCTGTGGAATCTGCAAATCCACCGATCATAAGACCTTGGAATGTAAGAAGCTGAAGGATGCAACATGTTGTGGTTGCAATGAGAAGAGGCACATTAAGTCTAATTGCCCAAAGAACACCAAGAAAACCGAAGAAGGGAAAAAGACCAACGCAAGGGTCTTCAAGATGGACGCTAAGGAAGCTGTTCAAGATGACAACGTGATTACAGGTACCTTTCTTGTAAACGATATTTTTGCTAGAGTATTGTTTGATTCTGGAGCAGATAAGTCTTTTGTAGATAATAAGTTCTGTGAGTTGTTAAAATTACCTGTAAAAGCCTTAAGTGTGAAGTATGAGGTGGAATTAGCTGATGGAACCATAGAAACCGCCTCAACTGTTTTAGATGGATGTGTTATATCCATTGGGAATCACTCTTTTCCATTATCCTTACTTCCCTTTAAGCTAGCCGGTTTTGATATAGTGATAGGTATGGATTGGTTATCGCATAACCAAGCCCAGATTCTATGCAATAGAAAGCAAGTGGTAGTTAAAACTCCGTCTGGTGAGTCACTCACTATCCAAGGAGATACTCAGCATGGATTGCCTGAGCAAGTGTCCATGCTCAAGGCATCCAGATGTTTGCAGAAGGGTTGTGTCATTTATATGGCACAAGTTACTATTGATGAGCCAAAGCCGAAGATTGAAGATATCCTTGTCATTTCGGAATACCCTGAAGTGTTTCCGGAAGAACTACCTGGTTTACCACCGGATAGGCAAGTGGAATTTCGAATTGACATCATTCCGGGTGCGGCGCCAGTAGCGAGAGCACCATATAGGTTAGCACCAACGGAGATGAAGGAGTTAAGGACGCAGTTAGATGATCTGTTAGCTAAAGGTTTTATTAGACCTAGCTCGTCTCCTTGGGGAGCGCCGATTTTGTTTGTCAAAAAGAAGGATGGATCGATGCGTCTGTGCATCGATTACCGCGAGCTTAATAAAGTCACTATCAAGAATAGGTATCCTTTGCCCAGGATCGACGACCTGTTCGATCAATTACAAGGGGCAAGCTACTTTTCAAAGATCGACTTAAGGCCAGGCTATCATCAGTTGAAGGTCAAGGATGAAGATGTACACAAGACAGCGTTTAGGACTCGTTATGGACATTACGAGTTCCTAGTGATGCCTTTTGGGCTCACTAACGCACCAGCCGCATTCATGGATCTCATGAATCGCGTCTGCAAGCCTTATTTGGATAAATTCGTCATCGTCTTTATTGACGACATCCTTATCTACTCAAAGAACTAGGCTGACCACGAGAAACACCTTCGTTGTGTTCTCAAACTTCTACATCATGAGAAACTCTATGCCAAATTTTCAAAGTGCGAATTTTGGCATCGAGAAGTCCAATTCCTTGGACATGTGGTAAGTGAGCGTGGTATCCAAGTAGATCCTGCTAAGGTAGAAGCAGTTATGAATTGGCAAGAGCCAAAGACACCTACCGAGATTCGCAGTTTTCTAGGATTAGCAGGATACTATAGGCGATTCATCGAAAATTTTTCAAGGATTGCTGCGCCCCTAACTTCGTTGACGCGTAAGAAGATCAAGTTTGATTGGGGCCCTAAGCAGCAGGAATCCTTTGACGTTCTGAAGAAGAAGTTGAGCAATGCACCAGTGTTAACATTGCCCGATGGTATAGAAGAATTCGTGGTGTATTGCGATGCGTCACACACTGGCATGGGCTGTGTACTCATGCAAAGAGGCAAGGTCATTGCTTACGCTTCACGACAACTAAAGGTGCACGAGAAAAACTACACCACCCACGACTTAGAACTGGGTGCCGTTGTATTTGCACTGAAACTTTGGAGACACTACTTGTATGGAACCAAGTGTGTGATCTATTCGGATCACAAGAGCCTTCAACATTTGTTCAATCAGAAGGAATTGAACATGTGACAAAGGCGATGGATGGAGACTTTAAATGATTACGAATGTGAGATAAGATACCATCCAGGCAAGGCAAATGTAGTTGCTGACGCCTTAAGCAGAAAAGAAAGAGTGAAGCCGATAAGAATCAATGCCAAGCGCATAGAAATAAGGAATAATTTGAACGAAAGGGTGTTAGCTGCACAGAAGGAAGTTGTGTTGGAAGCTAACTATCCTGAGGAAAAGCTAGGAGTAACTGAGGAGCAGTTATCCTATGACAAGGATGGAATGCTAAGACTGAATGGGCGAATATGGGTTCCAGTTTATGGAGGACTTCGAGATGTTACCCTCCAGGAAGCCCACAGCTCCAAATATTCTGTTCATCCTGGAGCTGATAAGATGTACCAGGATCTAAAGGCAAACTACTGGTGGATCGGTTTGAAAAAGTCTGTAGCTGTGTATGTAGCTAAATGTCTGACTTGTGCGCAAGTCAAAGCTGAGCATCAGAAGCCGTCAGGTTTGCTTCAACAACCTGAAATTCCCACGTGGAAGTGGGAGATGGTGACAATGGATTTCATCACCAAATTGCCCAAAACAAGGAAGGGAAACGATACTATATGGGTTATAGTAGATAGGCTAACCAAGTCAGCACATTTTCTTCCCATTAAGGAAACTTACAGCTCTGACATGTTAGCTCAATTGTATGTGGATAAGATCGTAGCTCTACATGGTGTACCAGTGTCGATTATCTCTGACCGAGATACGAGATACACCTCTCATTTTTGGAAGAGTTTCCAACAGTCTTTGGGTACGCGCTTAAACTTTAGTACGGCTTACCATCCGCAGACAGACGGACAGAGTGAGCGTACCATCCAAACATTGGAAGACATGCTTCGAGCATGTGTAATTGATTTAGGTGGCAGTTGGGATAACCACCTACCATTGATAGAGTTCTCCTATAACAATAGCTACCATACTAGTATTAAGGCTGCGCCTTTCGAGGCATTATATGGTAGAAAATGCCGAACACCCATCTATTGGGCAGAAGTAGGAGAAGTTCAGTTATCAGGACCAGATTTGGTTTTTGAAACAACGGACAAAATTGTCCAGATTCGCGATCGTTTGAAAGCTGCCCAAGATAGGCAGAAAAGCTACGCTGATCCAAAGCGTAAGCCTTTTCACTTCGAAGTAGGTGACAAAGTATTGCTTAAGGTATCACCCTGGAAGGGAGTGATGCGATTTGGTAAGAAAGGTAAGCTGAGCCAGAGATACATAGGACCTTTTGAGGTTATCGAACGCGTCGGATCAATTGCCTATAAGCTAAACTTACCTGAAGAACTTAGTAGTATACATAATGTGTTCCACATCTGTAATCTAAAGAAGTGTTTCGCTGACGAATCACTGGTCATACCACATATAGATATACACATTGATGAAAGCTTGAAGTTTGTGGAAAAACCATTGTCGATTGAGGATCGACAGGTGAAGAAGCTCCGAAGGAAGTATATACCTATAGTTAAGGTCAAGTGGGATGCCCGTAGAGGTCCCGAATACACATGGGAGGTAGAATCCACGATGAAAGAAAAGTACCCTCATTTGTTCCAGTAAATCTCGAGGTCGAGATTTCTTTTAGGGGGGTGAGGATGTAACACCTCGGAAATTTACGTCCAATAATGCAATGACACGTGGCATAGGCTTTGGATATGTGAAAACATACTTTAGAGGGACTAAAGTTGACAAACAGTGAAACTATGGAATTATAAGGGTCCAAAGTGTCAACAATGGAAAGATAGGCTCTACAATAACCCTACATGGTGTTTATAATCCTAAACGGATATATCATGGATCATACAAAGCGAAAAATGAAAGAAAGTGAGGAATTGCAAACTACAGGGCTAATTGTGTCAACATGTTGAATGTATACCTCTGAGTGATCTTTTGGCAAACCTGAAGCTTTGTAATGATAAAATATACTCACTAGAATAGGTGGTAAAAATTTCATGAAGTTTCGTTATCGTATGAGAAAGTTATGATCGAAACCGTGCACGAAGGGTTAAATGCGTCAACGTTGAATTTCATGACTTTTCGGGTGAGCACAAAGTTAACCAAGGACTTTACCATGTTTGTAAATGTCCCAAGGTCCTTAAAAATCATATTTGAAGGTCTAATGTGCAAGATAAATAGCTAAAACCATGTAACAAAGGACCAAGGACCAAAACGCAAACATTAAAAAGGTTTTTGGTGGATCAGAAGGCCCAGGCGGCCCGCCTGGGGACCCTTACGCGGGCCGCGTGACCTGCCCAGCGACAGAAAACAGCCAGCTGCCAGTTTCAGGTCTGATTTCGAGTTGTTTACAGCTTTTGTCCACTCCAGAGCCTCACCAATGAGATTACATGCAGCTAGGGGCACTTGGACACATCTCATAACATTCCTAGACCTTTGTGGCAGCCTCACAACACATTAAAATCTGCATATAAGGCACATGAAGTAGTAAACCAAGAACACTTGCATTTTCTAAAAATCACAAGACAACTCCTGGAGCTTTCTGGACAACAAGGCATCTTCCTAGTGATCTCTAAGCTTATTTAGGACCATTGTAAGTGTTCATAACTCTTTCAAATTCGTTCTAGCTTAGTT
Organism: Helianthus annuus; assembly: GCF_002127325.2. Classification (NCBI taxonomy): domain Eukaryota; kingdom Viridiplantae; phylum Streptophyta; class Magnoliopsida; order Asterales; family Asteraceae; genus Helianthus; species Helianthus annuus. Next base: position 46,850,479 of record NC_035449.2, read on the forward strand.
TATTAACCGAAAGTCAATCCGTCGTAAATTTAGTTTGACTTTACGATTAAACAAAAATGGCTCAGTCATTTCTCGAATTGAAAGTACCTACAAGTTGGTATTTATGTGGGTAACAAACCCTCAAAAGGGTATTTACAGATTCCCACTCTAAGCATGATGATTGTCGAGTCAAAGCTTTTCTTAAAAAGTCAACAGAATGGGTTTTTGCAAAATTTAGTATAATTAACAATGTAGATCACATGCAACCTGTTTGATCATCAAAATAACTTTATAGTTAATAAAAGAACATGTTTCATCTTGATCAACTCGACAATTTTCAGTCCAAACCCGGATCGGAACCGAAAGTCTCATAAAATGACTTTTTCTTTGACTCTCAATTCGGATCCGTGCATGCATGTTTGAGATCTGCCTTGGAGCTTATTTTGAACCAATTTTATATATGTACAACTCTCTGAGATTTTACAAACTTGGTTCAACACTTATCCGATTCATATGCATGTTACCGGTTTATGCTTAAATATGACTATTTTGCCCTTTTTGCTATAAAACGCGATTTTTGAAAAAGTGAAAGAGTAGAAACGTTTGTTACTGATTTATAAGCATGCACTTAAAATTTGACATCAGTTTGAGGTCTAAATTAAGAGTTATGCTCAATATCGTAATTTGAAAGCTTTATGTTAAGTAAACGGCGTAATTAACGTATAGCCTATTTAAACCCACTTTTTGACACCAAACTTTTTACCAACTGATGTTATATAATAATTTGGGATTTTTAAAGATTATTATTTAATTTTTGGCTGATCGTATCATAGGTCTCTAAGTTTAATTCGGTAAATACCGAATTTACCCTTTTAAGCCATAAAATGAGTTTTATAAATCTTTTTGACCCCAAACCTTTTTCTACTGATTTTATTTGTTAAATAAAATATGTTGAGCCTTTTGGAATTATAAAAATCTCAGCTTTCTTTTAAAAACCCGGAAATGGCTCCAAATTGACTTTTTAAGCGTTTTTAACGCCTAGTATGCACTATAACCATATTAAACATATAAGGTTGATACCTACTGATATTTTTAATAAAATAACAGTAAGTATAAGTTTTTGAACTCAGGTTTCCAGTTTTGACACTTTTAGCCCTTGTGAAATTACCAAAATACCCCTAAGGTGCATAGTTTGATTTTTAAATGATAAGTTTCATATATGGGTCATACCCTACTGTTATAATATGTTAAATTAAGTATTTTTACTGTATGAATCAGACCTACAACTCAGATTACAAATTTAACTCTTTTATAATCTTTTAAATGACCAAAATGCCCTTATAAGGCATAAGTTGAGTTTAAATTCATCCGGGGCATAATAGAACATAACTTACTGATATTATGACATATTTAGAGCATATTATCTCAGGGAACTTGCATATGACTCTTATGGTTACCCGTAACGCTCTTTTAGCGTTCGGTTCGGTTTATGTAACTAGTTTGCATAAATTGACCGAAACGGGTCAAACATTATCATTTTGTCTCAAAATCCAGAATGTATTTGGCATACCCATATTATACAAGTATTCAAACTTGTCGGGTCTAAATCACGTTCTATCCGGTCTTCGCTTAATCGTGCGTTTGAACCGTATCGTCCTTAAAACTAACCGGTCTAAGCTTACGCTTAAATAAAGATCCGTTAGGAATCTAATAGGTTATTATAAACCTTTGTTCCAGAATAGAAGAACCAGTAAAAGCTACCTTCACTTGCTAGTTGTGATTTATACTTACCAAGGTAAATACTTTTAACTTATTTTCCCTATACGGGCTTGGGTTACGGTATATAGAATACCGCTTGATCGAGCATCAAATCTTACATCCGTGGGTGGTTAATTGAATAATTTGATCGGCTCGTTTAAACAGTCTTGTTTACTTTAAGCCTTTGGGGGATTAATGACCATGTCCCGGATATCCTTGGCATCATCTTACGAGATGGCCACGACCAGAGCACGAGGTGTAGGCGTACACCTGTCAGTGTATAACTCATTATTGTGGTGTGTCTATTGATCTTTAACCCGGACAAGATCCGGGCTACTGAACGCACAAGTAACATGTAATTCGTTCACAAGATTATAATAAATAATTATCCCAAGTTATAAAAATGTTTTGTGCCTTGAGCATTCAAATCAATTTTCAACCTTTTCAAAATGAGTCAGTTAAATTGTATTTACCAGTGTAAACTGACGTATTTTCCCAAAAGGTTAAGTGCAGGTACTACACGTAATAGGCTGGCTGTCTTCTAGAGCGTCCACAATAAGTCTCGCAAGCTTGGATGACAATAAATCTGTTGAACAATATCTTGTTTTTATTTTGATCCGCCTGTGGATCCGTTTCAACTATTAGTGATATTTAATATTATACTCTATTAAAGTTGAAATGAATCTATCTTTGCTTCCGCTGTGCATTTATATATTGTGTTGTTTGTCTATGATGATGCCAACTACGTCACTATACTCCCCACCGGGCCCACCGGTGACACGTGGAAATTAGGGGTGTGACAACAAAGTGGTCAACTTTTTCACTTGTATCGGGTGGCTCATCTTCATCTTCAATTAGGGGGTCATTATTGCCAAAAGGATATTTCATTGAACGCTCAATATCTATGCTCCCTTTGAATGCCCCTAGTTGAAGAGGTAGATTATTGGACTTCCGGTTTTTCAAAGCTTCATGAGTTTTTACAAAAGGTCTTCCCAACACTAGAGAAGCGTCATCGAGGATGACGAAATCGGTTGGAATAACCAATTGATTTGTTTGAACTAAGACGTCCTTCACTACACCGATTGACTTAATTACTCTCCGATTGGATAGAAAAATGGGTATTTGAAGTGGGGCAAAATCACTAATACTTAATTTTTCGAAAAGGTAATTAGGCATTATGTTAATACAAAGATCCTTATCAATGGTGATGTTACTAATAAATGAATTTTGAAAAAAACATGGAACCGGTGTAATGTTAATTTCAAAAGGGTCTTCTTTTATTAGTGAAGTTTGATCATTAGTTAACTTAACACTTACCATTTCTTCAATTTTCGCGTTAGTGTTTAATTCCTTTAAAAACTTAGCATGAGTTGACACTAAACAATGGTTTTCAAAAGAAGGTGACAAGAGATTAATTTCTTCAAAATTAGACTCTTCTTAGATTTTAACGTTATCGGCCTCACCTCTTTCGTTGTTTAACTCATGTGTCGGTTTTTCACTTGTTTGTTCTTCCATTTTTAACTCTTCGACTATCGTTTCTTTATTTAATTCTTCTCTTGCGCGGGGCTCCTCTTTCCTTGCGCGAGATTCTTTTATGTAATGTTCGATAGTTTTAAGTTTTTCTACTATCCTCTCGGCTATGTCGGTGATAGAGTAAGGATTGGGATCCTCAAAGCTTGAATCCGGTTGTTCGATCCTTGGTTCCTCATAGTACCCATATGAAGTAGATGGTTCACACCATTGTCCTTCATTGTAAGCATATGATGGATAAGGGTCGTAATTTTGTTCTTCATAGTACTCATATGAGGTGGGTTGTTCACACCATGGTTCCTCATAATAAGTATATGAAGGTGGTGGCTCATATCTTGACTCCTCATAATAGTTGTATGAAGTGGATGGTTGAAATAAGTCACAACATTGTACCGAGTGCGGGTTACCATAATTAGTGCAATATTCTCTCATATAATCATCCTCCTCATAGGTGTAGTTGTAGCCTCCTGAGTATTGATCCATAAGAATCACTCAGCAGACCACAACCGAGTCTCGGGACCAGAAAATAGAAACAAAGACGGAAACAGAGGTTGGACACGGCCCCATGTCTGGTGAACACGGCCCCGTGTTCAGGGTCTGTATCTGGGCGTTTTAATTAAAGTTACTGGTCTCATTGAGCACGGGGGCGTGTTCAGTGAGCACGGCCCCGTGTTCAGACTCTGTATCTGGGTATCTACCTAAAAATATGCAGCACGGCCCCGTGTTCAGTGAACACGGCCCCGTGTTCAGGCTACTGTGAATGCAAACTAAACTAAAATGCAGGAAAATGTGCGCGCGTTTTTTTAAAAAGGTTTTGAAAAACTGATTAGGCCGTCGATTTTAAGCTTTCTTAAATCCTTGTGTCCCCGGCAACGGCGTCAAAAACTTGATGTGCGTGAAGTGTGTTATAATTTGGATGTATATTTTAAGCCCTTTTTACACTTTTAGCCAAGTTTTAAATTTATAAAACACGATATTTACTAACACTAAACACACATATGGCAAGTGCACCCATCGTGGACGTAGTATAGTGTTGGTAAGATACCGAGGTCGTCCAAGGACACAAGAGCTTTTAATACCGGTTTATCCTCAACGTCTAATCAAACCAAAATGTTAGAAAAAGATTTTTTAACTAAGAAAATAAAACTAACTAAAATGCTGAAAATAAAAATAAAAATAAAAACAGATAGACAAGATGAATCACTTGGATCCGACTCGTGTGTTAGTGTAACCTTTGATTATTTTTGCACTTTTACACTTGTTTAAGTGATTATCTTAGTTATTGTAGTAGGCCCCTCTTTTGAAGGCGACGTTACCGTCAACCCAGTAGTTTGAGTTAGCAAGGATACAATCCTAAAGGGTCGGATTATTGAAAGATAATGAATTAAGTTATTAATGCATAATGTGGTAGGCCCCTCTTTTGAAGGCTATGTTACCCTCAGCTAAGTAGTCTGAGTCAGCAGGGATACAGTCCTAAATAGCTGGGTTAAAGTTTTAATAGTAGTTTAACTTATGAGGGGATCAAAGAGTTTGGACCCCCGCCATCCAATACCTTTGGGCATTGAAGGAGGTTCTACTAAATTTGACCCAGGTCCCTTGCAGGATCTCTAAACGCTGAACAACAGCAAGACTCTTACCAAACCGTTCCCTTAACCCCCGACCAGGTAGCCAACATACCTCCATATAGACCGTGGAGATATGAATGGTGAAAATCTTTTATTTTATATAAACAGTAAAATAATGTCAAGACACCACGGACAAACGATAAGGAAGAATCACCTTCAACATAAGAAACTAGTAATTAAAGTCATTAATACAAAACCAATTAAAAAGTGCAAAAGATTAAAAATAAAAAGTATTACACTAAACACTTGTCTTCACCAAGTGATGTAAGAGACTTAGGCAAACATGGCTTTTGATTGTCAAGAACTCTTACGATCAATCTTGGATCCCGAGACGACTCACACACTCTATGATGGACAATGGATGATGGTGGTGGAGGATGGTGTTATGGTGGTGGTGGGTGGTGGGTGAAGTGTGAGAGAGGTGGTGTGCCAAGGGATGAGTTGAAATGTCTCCAAGCACTCCTATTTATAGGCTGAACAGAAGCTCGGGCACGGCCCCGTGTCCATTCTTGTCTCTCTCCTCGTTAATTGTAATTCACAATTACAATAAATGCGCCTTCAGGAGTCTGACCACGCCCCCGTGTCCACTGGGCACGGCCCCGTGGTGGGCAATAGAAGCTTCTAAAGGTTTGTCTTTTCTGCTGCTTCTTGGGCACGGCCCCATGCTCGCTGAGCACGGGGCGTGTTCAGTCTTCTGTGTCCTTGGTTTTGCTTGGGAAGATGCTGTTGAGGGGTCGGGCATTCCACTTTTGTTCCTTTTCTTGTATTTATGTTAGATTTTGCTGTCTTTTTCTTCTTTTGTTAATTTGAGCTAATTTAATCCTGAAAATACAAAAGGAAAACAAAAACACACTTTTTCCAACATTAGTACTAAAAAAGGGTTAGTTTTATGCCACATTTGATATAATTTATATGTTGCATTTTGCGCATATCAATAATGTTAAATTTATGTACATAATGGGTTTTATACAAGTCTTATCTTTTGGTTATATATTTTTTTTTCTTAATTTGCTCTCATGTTTCTTAACGCTCAATTTTACGACATATTTTTTTTTCGTGATCTTCAATTATACCATCATGATGTGCTTTTGGTTATCTACGTTTCGACATTCAAAACTACATCAGTGTCACCGCTGTAAGGTGTGACCCCGCCAAGGCACCAATTAGTTGATAAACATTACCAATTAGTTAATAAACATTACAAGATACCTGTAAATCGTAATATTAATTGTGATTGAACATTATTTCATACCTTGTTTTATTATAATAAACTAATGTAGTTTAACCCGTGCGTTGTGACGGGAATTCGGTAGGTATTGATTTATTTTGTTACAGTGTTGGTACGGTACACGCTATAGAAAATAAAAAAGAAAACTCAAAAAATGAAATCAGAATATGTCTGAAACGATATCCACACGTATTCGAGTCGTTGTGATCAATTTTAATCCTGATTAAATTCATGTCTATTTGCTTAAATAATAATTATATACTATGTATTAAGTAACAAATTACAACTATAGTTAACTTAAATCTTTATAATTATCCTCCAATATACATAACGTAAGTTACCTAACCAATATTTTATACCTTTAAACATAATTATAGCTACTCGTAACTATAAAATTGGATTTTGCTTGTAATTTTTGTAATTAATTTCTGTTGGGCTTTTGACTTTGGTTCAAGTATCCACCATTCATTAATTCACTAGAAAAACTATTCATAAAATGATGCAGACATCCATATTGCTGGATGTGATTTGTTTGTAAATCATGTAAGTCACTTTAGCTCTTAGTGTAGTTAACAACTTCTCTTATCTCTTATTATTATATATAATTTGATTATTAAAAAGTTATATATAAAATATAAAACAATTACCGACGGAGTTTTAATCTACATTATAGAGTAGTGAATACATGCTTTATTTTTAGATTTCTTTTCTCTTTAGTTGTTTGTGCTTTCTTGTTTTCTTTTATGTTGGACACTGTTTTTTTTTTCGTTTTGGACTTTCTCCTTTCTTGTTTGGGCTTTATCCCTTTATTTAGACGACCACCGTCTAGTTGGCTAAAATTAACGTAGCATACTCGTACTTGTAAAGGTGCACAAATCGGGTTTTATCTAATACTCTGTTTTGGGTATAGATTTGTTTTGGGTATGATTGGGTATTGGAAAATCGGGTATCAAGAGAAACTAGGTAGGATTCGAGTACGGTATTGAGGAGAAAAACCACGCCCTATGTACTTGGGTAGAGTATGATCGGGTTCGGGTATAAGCAGGTATTGAAACTTGGTATGGGTTCGGGTATTATTACCTGGTTTAAAAAATAAGCTTTTCTTAATTATTTTACACAAAAATAAATTCGTTTAGAAATTAAATTTGGCTTGTAATTTGTAAAAAATATTTAAAATAAATTATAATAAAATAAATTCACAAAAATACAAATTATTTGCTTTATGATATACATTTTAAGAAATTTAAATGTAAAAGTTGTAAAGCAAACATAAAAAAGTACCTTAAAAATTCGGGTATCCTGTCGGGTAAAAAGAACGGGTATCGAGTATAGGGTATAACCAGTGGTAGACCCAGAATTTTTTTTTTCATTGGGGTCCATTTTTTGTGTTAGAATTTTTTACAACCAAACATTAAAATTTTCGGGTCGGCCATTGTAGTCAGGTCGGGTCGGGGCTAGGAAATATTGTAGAAGCATTTAGTGGACATAAAACCACTCCGTTATTAAGAACCATTTTTAAGAATCAAGTTATCAAATTGTGGTGATTAATAAGTTGCTTGAAACCAATAGCTACCTAAATAACACAACTACTTTACATAACTTCAAAATTTTGTTTAAGCTTTTTTTTTTTTAACGCCACTATATGTTGAAAGTCTTATTTGGTAATTAAATGTGAAATAAAATCATTCGGGGACATTAAATTTATCATTTTAAAAAAAGCAAATTAGAGGATTAATGTGTGGTTGTGGTGTTTTAAAACACTAGTTTAATTTTGATGAAAAAGTAAACTAAAAAACAAGAGATGTAAGACTTAACTTGAGACCTACTTGTTGGAACACAAGGAGATTTACCACCATACCATCTTTGCTTTTAATACTATGAGGTCTAACTAATTTATTTTATAGGGTCCTTGAAAAATTTAACATACCGGTTCTACTATTTTTTTAAAAAAACATTGGGGTCCGTGGACCCCGACCCGCATCATGTGGGTCCGCCCCTGGGTATAACCGTGTTTGGATATCTGTATGACCGGTTCCCGACATAAATAGAGTACGGGTATTGATCTCAAAATATGTACCCGGATTGGGTTCGGTTACGGGTAAAAAAATACCCGGGTACAAAAATAACCAGTTTCGAGTTTTTTTTGATCCAATTTCAGATGCTAATTAGTTGCATTAGATTTATTAACTCCAATGTTTGGTATGGGGTAATGGAATTGACGAAGGAATGGAATGGACGAGGTAATGGAATGGACGAGGGAATGCAATGGATCATTACCATTCCAGGTCTTGTTTGGTTACCATGTGAATGGAATGAATTATTATTGTGTATTGTTCGGTAGGCAAGAAAAACAGAGTAATAAAATTAGCGGCGAGTGTGGTGGTGGTCGGTGGTAGTGATTGTGGGTGGTTATAGGTGGCGGTGGTGGGTGTCGGCGGCGGCGATGGGTGGTGGTGGCGAGTGGCGGTGCGGCGGTGACGGCGAGTGGTGGCGGCGACAAGGTGGCCGTTGGTGGTGGGTGGCAGCAAAGGTGGCGGTTGGTGGCGGTTGGTGGCGGCGACGACGGTTGGTGGTGGCGGTGGTGGTGGCGTCGACGATGGTGGTGGGCGGCAGTGGCGAGTGGCGTTGGCAGTTGGTCGCAGATGTGGGTGATAACGGTGGCGAGTGGGTGGCGGCGGCGGCGGTGGCTGTTGGGGTGAGGTGGTGGCGGCGATGGCGTCGGTGGTGGGTGGTGGTGGGTTGTGGCGAAGGTCGTGGGTTGTGGTGTTGTTGATGAATGGTGCAAGAGGGGGTGGAATGAAAAAAAACATGGGGGGGGGGGTGGAAGGAATGATTTTGAGAGAATGGAATGCTTTTTGGAATGAGTGATTTCATTCCATTGACCAAACAAACACTCTTTTCTTCATTCCCTCGTAATACTTTTCTATACCTTTTTGTGTAATTTTTTTTATTGCTCTTTTTGTGTAGGCCGTTTTAAGTTAGGCCAACCCTTAGCGTCTGGCACCTTCGACGGTCTAGATTTTTTAGTACAACTATATAAGTGAATTTATTCACTAGTGCTAATTTTCTACATTTATTTAGTGAGGTTTATGCAACCTCTGTATAACTTAAATTTTTCCTGACTTCAAAATTCTACACCACAAACTCCACTGCCAACCAATCCCAAAACGTAAATCACCTACATATTATAATTTGTCGTTTACATTTATTCTTTTTTTTTTTTTAAGAATTTGGGGACCGTAGGAAAGTAGGGGCCAAAGCCTTTGCTTTATTTCACTCATCTTGAGCTGCCCCTCACCCATTTCCTTAAAGTGGTATATTGCTTTTGTTTATTTTACGAGTTTGACCCGTTGGATTTAAAACATAATCCCAGTAGATCCGTTCATAAGTAAATGGGTCGAAATGACAACCTCTTACCAAGTTTTGTTGCAAAGGCCGAAGTTGATGAATGCATAGGAAACCATAATCAACGTCCTTAAAAGGTTTTCTTTGTGGATTTGTTGCATTTTACACATGAATTTTTGCTTAGAGAAAATCACCAAGCTAACCATTTTCAAGGGTGTGATATATGTGTATCATGTATGCTATGCTAATGTCATCACGATTTCACGCATATAGTCATGGCTTATGAGACACTACCATGTAACAAATTTTGGTCGCGTGTCATCTTTACGTCTAGTGCTAGTACATAAATACAAACCTGAAATAAATGCTACACAAATAATATTCAGGTATCTACTTAATGGCTCATGTATTGTCAACACACGTTTGTTAATGTGTGACTCTATAGTTAAACATAAGCGACTAAGACTCGCGTAACATTGTGTTTTCGCGCAAGTCATGACTATAGGTGTGAAATTGGTTCCACATCATGAAAATGCTACATTCATGATTTTCATTTTGTTTATGGTGTCTATTTAAATAGTAAAAGAACACAAGCTGCGCATATATTTTCTTTTAGTCGTAATATTATTTAAAAATTTCATAGTTGAAAATAAAATTGGGTGATTTGGTCCATGGCATTATAGCCTAGTGGCATCTTATGGATGAGATAAGACTTAAGGACCATAAGGTCCTAGGTTCGGTTCTCACAAAGGGGGTTTTCCCCATATTTATTGGGTTTCCTCGTGAATTGGTTATATGCATTATTGCCTAGTGGAGATGAATATGATCGGGTGGTTCCGCTGGTGGCACGATGATACTCCAGTGGCCTGTCAGTGATCCAAATTTGTCGTGAAAAAAATAAAAAATTGGGTGATTTGATAAAAAAAAAAATAAGGAATGATATTTCATGTTGGACGCGTAGTAGTTTTATTTTATTCTTTGAAAAGTGAAAATATACTGGTAAGCCCAATAATGTTAATATTAGGCCTGTTTAGTGCATCAGTATTAAATCGCAGGGTAACCAAGTGCCTGAGGGAATAAAATTGTAAGGTTTTTTTCACCCATTTATTTTTGTAATATTACAAATTACTAACTTAACACACATTTTGTTTATATTTTGTCACTTATGACTTCTTCATAATCTTGCAAAACTTTCTAACTCTAGTAACCCAATTAGTTTGCTCCGTGACAAAGGATGAGTTCTATTTTATTATTGTTCTTTTTATAAAAAGAAATATATTTTGAATTGACAATTAGAAATAAATGATATTGAAGGGGTATGGTCGTAATCATGCACAAGACATGCGCGTAAGACTACTTGTTTTGGTTTAGGTGAGCACCAAGATTCTTTCTGTAATATTACTTCATCTGGCGCTGACTGAACACTAGATAAAGTCATTGCCACATGACCCAGTTATGGTCCAAGTGAGTAGCTTTAGTGAGTTTTTTTTTGTACTTTTTAATTTTATGTTTATTATTTCTAAATTTGTAAACTAATATTAATAGAAAACACTAATTTTTAAACATCACATTAAAATAAAAAGACTACATGCAACAAACAATACTAGTTTAATACAAGATCATCAGGTCATCTAGCCCACAAATGCTCGATCAACTCATGGCGAAGGTTTCTGTATGTCTCACGGTTCTTGATATTGTTTATGTTTTAGAGTTTTTGAACATCAGTGATTGTCGATTCACCACGTGTGACATCACCTTGTTAGTTTTGACAAATAGCCCATACCTTGGTCCTCCGGAATCATGTTATGTAGAATTAGACAAGTGTAGACAGCGTCCATTATTTTCTGTCGTGTCATAAACCGTATTGGGTTGGCAATAAAATGAAATCTTTTCTTTAGAACTCCAAATGCTCTTTCAATATCCTTTCTTGTTGATTCTTGCTTCTTTTAAAGTACTTTCGTTTGTCATCAATTGTAGACAAAAAAGCTTAAACAAGTGTTGACCACTCGTTATAAATACCGTCAACCAGGTAGTCCCTGTACTTGAATTATTCCCCGTTTGCATAAAACGATTGTGTTGGCTCAACCCCGCCGATAATGTCATCGAATATTGGGGATTGATCGATAACATTTAGGTCTATTTGACCCAACAACTCCAAAAATGCATGCCAAAACCAAAGATCATGCGAGGCTTAAATAGTGGCGTACCAATGTTTAGTTAGCTCCTTTTCGATCACGATCAAGTGGTGATTGTCTCATTAGCCCTCGTCGCCTTTAAGACCACTCAACCAAGTAGTACCGTCATCCTACCCGCTTCAATAATGAGATCCTCTTCTTCGGAAGAATCAGATGAAGAAAATGCATTCCGTTCACTTTTTGTGAGATCAAGAGAGTTTTTTTTTTAAATATGAGAGAAATGTGGGAGTAATAGAGGTTTTTATTAAAGATTAATGGAGAAATGTGGGTATTTTTAATGGTTTAAAGGGTTTATATAGGTTTTAAAATTAAAATTCATTTAGAAAAAACCCAACGGCTACTTTCACCTTTCCTATGCCCAACTTGATGCTCGCGGCACCCCGTTGCGGTGCTTGCGAGCGAACTTGGATCCGACGTGGCTCACGCGGGCCTTAACGACTGCCACAACATGCAGTCTAAAGGACCATACCCAAACTTAATCAACACAACACTTAGCTACTCCTAGAGCTCCTGGGCGGACCTCGTCCACGCGCACACAGTAATGACAGCTAACGTAAGTACATAGAGTACAAGTGGTAGGAGCCTGCAGTCAATCAGAGAGCGCCATACCCTGCCCACACAATTCCCACGATGATTAATTATGCAGGAGACAATAGTAACATGTAGCCAATCAGCATGTGTCATTCATTGCTTCATAATCTCCACTCACAGGTGATGACAGACTCGACAACAAGTACACTCGGCAAGCCACGTGGCACCATTCAATGTGCACCAACGTCCCTTTACCTCTGCAAACACTATTTGTCATGTCAGAGGGGAGCAACCGGATATTCCTTGTTAGCAACGTCTGGCCCAAGGCCCACCAGCCCATCTTCTTCTCCACACTCTTTGGCTATAAATATTAGCCTTTATCCACAGGTTTATGGATGAGTTCTCTTACTCTCTCACAATTAACACACACTCGTTTATTTATCTTAAAAACGAATACTTATTGTCGCATCGGATTGTGGTTACAAGGAGAACCCCCACCTCACCTCCTTATAACAAGCTTCACGGTGTTCTTACCCGAAAATGTTTTGCTTTTAAACTGGTACGATGGCTAGATTAGAGAATCACTAGATAACAACACTCTAGGGGGGTGTCGGGTGTTGCGTTTTCAAAATAAATTTTGCGTTTTCAAAACTGCGTTTTGAAAAAGCATGTAGGTACATGCTTCTCTAAAACTGTGTTTTGAAGGCAGATAATCACTTTTTCATCCAAACACTTTTTTAGATTATTTATGTTTTACAAACGCAATAATCAAATAATCACTTCAAAACGTAATCCCAAACACCCTCTAGGTTCTAATACTATAAAAAAATTATGAAAAACTAATATATATTCTAATAAATGCAAACATAATAGAAAAAAAAAAGAGCTAACTAATTTAAGAGTTAATTACATATATGGACCCTTTGGTTTATAGCTAGTTTCGTCTTTGGGTACTGACTTTTTTTAACAGGTTTAGGTTTTATGGTTTCAATTTAATAACACCTTTGGGTGCTAACACCAAAATTAGTTAATTTTATCAATATAATGACTAAAATACCCTTCCATTTTTTTATCAATGTAACACCTTTGGGTAGTAACACCTAATTTTATTTAAGTTTAAATCAATTTTACAAAATCTATTTATTTTTTTTCATTTTCATTTTTTATTATATCTCTTAATTAACATATCACGATAACTACACTCTAAGTTCTAGTACTACAAAAAAATTTATGAAAAACTAATAGAAAAAAGTGCTAACTAATCTAATAACATCATTTCATAACAATTTATATATTATAAATTAGCAAGTTTTTTGTGCATAACAAGTTGTACATTATGCTTTGCACATTTTTCAAAAAAAAAAAAACTTGACTTTTTTACTTTTAACCCAAAGGTTTTTACCTTTTGCAATTTTAACCCTATATAATTTGTTTTTTAACTTTAACCCAAAACTTTTCATTATTTGCAATTTAACTTCACAACTTTTGTCACCTATACTTTTCATCTTTCGCAAATTTTCGTTTTACGTATAGTTCTAAATTTTTCGAGTTAATACGATGCAACGTGCATGTGTGGTTCAACGTTTTTGCCTCTATTTTTCCATGTTTGACAGGTTCATCGCAACACGCATATCATAGGTCGAGTCAGTGTTGCTGGTCGATGACGGTTGTGTGATATTAGTGCTATTTGACATCGTTTTACGCCCCGCTGCAACGCGAGGAGTGCATTGTGAGTTTTTCAAAGAAAAAATGGTTATGCATATGGTTGTCGTAACGTTGGCTTTAAGGGTTTTCCAAAAAAAAATGATTTTTTTTTTACTTTTCACCCAAAAGTATTTCATAAATTACTTTTAACCCAAAACTATTTGTTTTTTTACTTTTAACCCAAAACTTTTTATCTTTTACAATCTATTCTCATAACTTTTTTACTTTCAACTTTGGTCCTTTATAGTTTTCATTTTCCGCAAATTTTTCGCTTTATGCTTGGTTCTAAATTTTGTGACATAACACATCGCAACGTGTGTCTTTGGCTTAACATTTTTACGTTTCATTCTAAATTTTGCGAGTTAACACGATGCAACATGCGTGTGTGGGTTAACGTTTTACATCATTTATTTTTTCCCCGTTTGACAGGTTTAACATAACGTGCGGGTCCTAGATCGACTTAGTTATAACTAAAGAATCCCCGCCGTATTGCGGCGGGTCGCAATCCTAGTTATTAACATATAAATAAGCAACTTGAATATGCATACATGTGTTGTAACATGTGCTTAGGGAGTTTTTCAAAAAAAATTAGAATTTTTCTTTTTAACCCTAAAGTTTTTATCTTTAACAATTTAAGTTTAAAGTTTAATCTTTGTTTTCTTTTAACCCTAAAGTTTTAATACTTGACAATTTAAGTTTAAAGTTTTAATCTTTGGTAATTTAACCCTTTTGATTAATTTGATTTTTTCATTTTTAATTCAAAAGTTTCTATCTTATACGATTTAACCACTTTGATTAATTTGATTTTTCACTTCTATTTCAAAAGTTTCCATCTTTTGCAATTTAACCACTTTGATTTTTTTTTACTTATGTGTAGTAATCTTGGCTTTAGGGGTTTTTTAAACAAAAAATGGTTATGCATATGGTTGTTAAAACCTTGGCTTTGGGGGTTTTTTTAAAAAAAAAATAATTTTTTTACTTTTCACCCAAAAGTATTTCATAAATTACTTTTAACCAAAAACTATTTGTTTTTTTTTTTTACTTTTAACACAAAGTTTTTTATCTTTTGCAATCTATACTCACAAATTTTTTTTTATTTTCAGCTTTGGTCTTTTATAGTTTTTGTTTTCCGCAAATTTTTCGCTATATACTTCGTTCTAAATTTTGTGAGTTAACACATCGGAACGTGCGTCTTTGGTTTAACGTTTTTACGTTCCGTTCTAAATTTACGAGTTAACACGACGCAACGTGCGTGTGTGGGTGAACGTTTTTACATCGTCTATTTTTTCCCGTTTGACAGGTTCAACATAACGTGCGCGTCTTAAATGGACTTAGTTATAACTAAAGAATCTCCGCCGCATTGCAGCGGGTCGTAATTCTAGTTATAGTATATTTAGTTACTCAACAATACAATTCATCCCATTAGATTGTTGGGTTTGACATGACACTTTAACCGCTTATCAAACAACAAATCTTCCATCCTAGCCAACTCGGTCAAACCTAGCCAACTCGGGTAAACACCGAGTCAACTCAGTCCCGGTCAACTCAGTTCTCGGTCAACATAGTCAAACAGTCAACGCGAGGATTTGGTATACTACAACGACGCGACTTTGTTTAAATTACATATATACATTTCTTGGTTTAAATCACGAGCTCCATACCGAATCAATAAATATTAAATGTCATAATGAAAATTTTATGCTTTTCATGCCATGAATTTCATACACAAAACGTGTAGTTTGTTATTTTTGCATTGATTATTGTTGAATTTTGAAAAATAACGACAACTTGTGTTGTCGGGGGCGTCCAAAAACAGAGGAAACTCTGCTCGTTTTTCGAGAAAATCCGTAAACGAAACGTACTTTATTATAAAACGAAAACTCTCTATATCAGGTAACTTTTACAAAAACAAATACGAATGTACAATTATTTTCAGCGACACTTTATTACTTACGAGAAACGCGTTTACAACGTTCGACAAAATCAGTTTTACAAGATAACCAAACCTGGAAGTTTTATAAAATAAATATAATTATCAATATTTATTTCAACATCAAAAAGTCGGATATCTCTTATAAATAAATATAATTATTTATGTTTAGTTTAAACATCGAGATTTCGGGAATTCTTTATAAAAATAAATATCGTTTATATATTTATTACAAATATCAAACAACACGAATTTTTTTATAAAAATAAATATAGTTTATATATTTATTTCCAGGTGCGGCCCTGGAGGTGGGCAGGGAGGACTACCGGCCAGGGCCCGAGATTCCGAAGGGCACGGTTTTAAAAAAAAAAAATCTTATATATGTTATAATTATCTTTTAAGAGTATACCAATATAATTAGATGAATGGCTTAGTGGTTAAGTTCCCCGCTTCCAAACTTGAAAGCCCGGGTTCGAGTCATGCTTGCTGTTATATTTTTTTAAGGGTTCCATTTTATTTTTTGAAGGGTTTTTTTTAAATCTAAAATAGATGATATTAGTTTTAATCTGTGAATTGATTTTGGTGTGGATTGTGCTCACAAAAGTAAACCACATTTAGAGAATTAGGAAATGTGTTTGCTACTTTCATTTTTTCTTATTGTATCGTGTTTTTTATTATGTGATAAACCTTTTTTGGCCTGAATCGTTGAACCGACCCGAAACCCGAAACACATGGTCGTAGTATCTTTGTTTGGTCTAAGCGAATACTATGATTTCGTGAACAGTTATATAAAAAACTAGTTTACATTTATATATTTCGTTAAATACGAAGGGCACATTTTTTCGAGTTTGAACAGGGCACACGAATTCTTAGGGCCGGCCCTGTTTATTTCAAATATCAAAAAACACGAATTCTTTTACAAAAATAAATATAGTTTATATATTTATTTCAAACATCAAACAACACGAATTCTTTCATAAATATAGTTATATATTTATTTCAAACACCGAACAACTCAGGTTATTTTTATAAATAAATATAACTTTTTATATTTATTTCAAACGCCTAAACGGCATATACATATATTTTGACAAACATCTACGAGACGCGATACATTATACGAGTTTACAATATATGAATTTCACATAAATGTTCATTACATACACGTACGATGTGACAACTCGAGTTTTTGACTTTCACCTTCACATTAAATGCGCATTGACTTTGACTGTTTAGTTGTTTGGATTGTAGACTTAAATTGTACGAATTGTGTGTTACTGAAATGTATTGTCATTTTTGCCTATATGTGATTATTTGCTGTGATAGATAATAATATTAGAATTATTATTATTGTTATTATCATAAATATCATAATAACATTTTGTCCGAAAGATAAAATACAGTCGAAGGACTTGAAGGACCTCGAAGGATAACCTTCGACTCGAAGACTCCGAAACATATCCTTCGACCTTGTTTCGGTCCGAAGGATCACGAAACAT
The DNA here is from genome assembly GCF_002127325.2 of Helianthus annuus. Lineage (NCBI taxonomy): Eukaryota > Viridiplantae > Streptophyta > Magnoliopsida > Asterales > Asteraceae > Helianthus > Helianthus annuus. The sequence continues at coordinate 46,867,803 of NC_035449.2, forward strand.
ATCCTTCGATATGTTTCGGCCCAGTTGTTCTGTTGGGCTTGGCCCATTACTGTGATACGTATATATAAGGATGCATGTAAACTGATAGTTATTATTCTAAGAAAAACCCTAGAACACTTTTGATCTGTGACGGCAACCACAACTCATACGAAGATTTTTGCTGATCGATTCTCTTATTTTCTACCCCGGTTAGTGTCCACAATACATGATTTCTGGAATTATCAAATCGTATGTAAATAGGCTGGTTGTATATTAACTGATTTGTATGATGATTGCGTATGGGTATTAATCGAATTTGTATGCACATTGGATATGTTGTGATTATGGTTAAATGATTTCATGATTTCGAATCGTGTTGTTAATCGGTTTTAATGGATGATTGGTGATACGATTCGATGATAACTTGTGATTTAAGATATTGTAATCGGACACGCTTATGTAATCGGCTTATGTGTGTTAATCGAATAGTTTGAATGACCTTGTTTCAAGATTAGGGTTCTTGATAAACATGAGATGCATGCTTGTTTGATCTTGTTGATGTTAACAGATTTGTGAAAATTGTGTTAATGGTTAATCGGATCAACGTAACTGTTATTTGCCGAAGGATACTTATTGATCGAACCATTGTTGGACCGAAAGATACCTATCCTTCGAACCATAGCGTTAGTGACCGAAGGATAGATTGACCGACAGATGTTTGACCGACAGATAGCATTGACCGAACCATACCCTTGACCGAAAGATGGTTTTGGTCGAAAGATAACAATGGTTCGAAACAAAGCATTTCGGTCCGAAAGTTAAGTGTTGGACTCGATAGATAATTAGGATAATTGTGATCGAAAGATACTAGGGTTTTGCATAATGTCTTGAACAATTGAACATATGTTGAATTAATTGACATGCCATGCTTGGTGATGAACATGTTTGTGTAATACTACGTGTTGTGCTGATATGCAAACTGACTGCTGTGTGAACAATTAATTGCATGCGTAATATTCCGACCATGAACTGATTTGCTATACGTGTATACAATAGGACGTGATTGATTAACTGTGAGCGCGTGTACTTATTTAGCATACCGAGCAAACCAAGGTGAGTTCACACTCTTACCAAGGCATGGGGTTCCCGGGGTGTTGGGAATGGGATTGAAAGGTTGATTAGATACTCTATTGACACTATGACTAGACTACCACATCACTATCCTCGGTTGTGAAGGATACCTATAGTTACGAGTAGTCTAGTGGTTATACAACGTGGAACACCACCACAGGAAAACGTGGAACACCACCACAGGAAAACGTGGAACACCACCACAGGAAAACGTGGAACACCACCACAGGAAAACGTGGAACACCACCACAGGAAAACGTGGAACACCACCACAGGAAAACGTGGAACACCACCACAGGAAAACGTGGAACACCACCACAGGAAAACGTGGAACACCACCACAGGAAAACGTGGAACACCACCACAGGAAAACGTGGAACACCACCACAGGAAAACGTGGAACACCACCACAGTAAAATATACAAACGGCCCAATAGAGCCACCTATTACAAATGAACTTACTATTACGCATTTCCTTTATGTGAACTCGCTCAACTAGTTTGTTGATCATTCTGTTACATGCCTTGCAGATCGCTAGGTACTTGGAGCTTGCACACGGAGGAGCTGGTCGTTGTGGGGCTTGGATCGTGATCACCTTGTTAAACACTTTTGATGTCTGATACTTATTTGCTATGGGTTTTACAATAATACGCTTCCGCTAAACAATGTTAACTTACTTATGTTTTGGAAACACCTTTCATATGGAAATGGTTTGGATTATAATGTGATTACTTTACTTTATACAATGTTCTGTATGATTGGTGGCTTGATCCTGGTCAGTCACGCTCCCAAGCGGTGATACTCCGCAGGTGGATTTTTGGGGGTGTGACAGATTGGTATCAGAGCCAGGGCCGGACCGGTGGTGCCAGGTCCTGCGAGGACGCTGGACCCCTTAAGGGGGGTGGATTGTGACATCCCACATCGGTTGTGAAGGGGAACAAAGGCTTCCTTATAAGGGGCTGGATACCTTCACCATCATGACGCGTTTTGAAAACCGTGAGGGGCGGACGCCGGGGGCGTGCTGGCCGCCAAAGCGGACAATATCATGGTGCGGTTACGTTGGGCTGTTACAGATTGGTATCAGAGCCATTGGTTATAGAGAACTTGGTTTTAATAAGGGGAAAACGTTTTTATTAAAACCAGACTATAACCAGAACAGTGCTCTCAACGATCCACAACGACGCTTCGCTCCACGTGCAAGACTCAACTTCTTAGGTAATAAGGTTTATGTTTATTGCCTACATGCTAGAATTTGCTTAGAACTTTGCTCGTAGTATGCTTACATTACCTTGCTCACAACTTGTCATAGCATGAGAATACTTATGTGCTTACACTCTTCTGTCATCGCACTATTCGCGAACCTTTCTCACTTATGTTGCCTTTGATGTGAAGATCAATGGCCGCACGAATTACCATGACTCAAGCCCAGCTAGAGGCTCTCGTTGCTGCGGCAGTTGCAGCCGCCCAAGCAGGTAGTATACCCTGCAGTATAGACACTAGGATCTTTAGATCCTACATTAATTCTCGTACTTAACTTTGCCCTATTCGTACACAATAGGTCAACCCGCTCAGCAACAACCTGGGTGCACATTCAAGAATTTCATGGACTGTCGTCCTAGCTCGTTCAGTGGCACGGAGGGGGCAGTTGGACTCCTCCACTGGTTTGAAAAGCTCGAGTCGGTTTTTGAAATGTGTGAATGCCCTGAGGCTCGCAGGGTGAAGTTCGCCACTGGCACTCTTGAAGGGATTGCGCTCACCTGGTGGAATGCGCAAGTACAGATCTTAGGGTTGGCAGCTGCTAACGCCACACCCTGGAATGAATTCAAAGAACTGATTAAGAGGGAATATTGCACAAGAGAAGACATCCACAAGTTGGAGGATGAGTTGTACAATTTGAAGATGGTGGGTTCAGAAATCGAAGCTTACACCAAGAGGTCGAATGAGTTGGCTGTGCTGTGTCCAACCATGGTAGACCCACCATACAAGCGCATTGAGTTGTATCTCAAGGGTTTGGCGCCAGAAATCCAGAGCCACGTGACGTCGGCTAACCTCAACAACATCCAGGAAATTCAGCGCCTTGCACACCGCATCACAGATCAGGCAGTAGACCAGGGCAAACTGCCAAAGCGTATCAGTGCTACCACTACCGCTACTGCTTCTACTACGCTTGCTACTCCCAGTGAAAGTAAAAGAAAATGGGAGGGGGATTCTAGCAAGGGGTCAGTTTCAGTGCAGGTGCAGTCTCAGCAGCGAAAGACGGACAGCTACCAGAGTCCAAGTCAGCACTCCTCTAGCAGCCATAAACAAGGAGGGTATCGAGGAAACCTTCCAAAGTGTAACACCTGCAACAAACATCACAGTGGCCAGTGTAATAAGGTTCGTTGTCAAAGATGCCTCAAGATGGGTCATGAGGCCAAAGACTGTAGGAGTCCACGGCCTGCAAATCAGAACCAGCAACTCCCACCGCCAGCTCCACAGAACCAGCAGCAGCAACCACAGCGTGGAAACCGGGGATGTTTCCAGTGTGGGGCAGAAGGACACTACAAACGCGATTGTCCTCAGTTGAACCAGAATCAGAACCACAACAATAACCAGGGCAACGGGAACAACGACAACAACGGGGGAAACAACAATAACAATGGCAACGAGGCAAGAGGTCGAGTTTTCATGTTAGGAGGAGGAGACGCAATGAACGCTAATTGAACTTATGACTTCTTTTTGGGGTTTTTCATTATTATGTTTCCGCTATTCGAACAAAGTTTGGTTTGAACATCAAATGTTTTGGGTTTTATGAATTATTTCAACTACTATATTTTATGATTGATGTGATAAATGGTTTGATATTATTGAACACACCCGCCGTATTTATGGACATTACGAACAGAGTGTGCAAACCCTACCTAGACAAAATGTTCTTGACTCCATCAACGACATTCTGATCTACTCCAAGAGTCAGGAGGAGCACGAGCAGCATCTTCGTCTTATTTTGGAACTCCTTCGGAAGGAACAGTTGTACGCCAAGCTTTCTAAATGCGACTTCTGGCTTCGTGAAGTCCACTTCTTAGGCCACGTAGTGAACAAGGATGGGATACACGTCGATCCATCCAAGGTAGATTCGATCCGAAACTGGCCTGCACCGCGTACACCGACAGAAATACGCCAATTCTTGGGTTTGGCAGGTTACTACAGGCGATTTATTAAAGACTTCTCCAAGATCGCGCAACCACTCACTATGCTTACACAGAAAGGTGTCGTTTACAGATGGGGTAATACACAGGAGACCGCTTTTCAGTACTTAAAGGATAGGCTTTGCAGCGCGCCTATTCTCTCACTGCCCGAGGGCACGGATGACTTCGTGGTTTATTGTGACGCATCGATACAAGGGCTTGGTTGTGTATTGATGCAACGGGATAAAGTTATTGCATACGCCTCTCGGCAACTCAAGGTTCATGAACGGAACTACACGACGCACGATTTAGAGCTGGGAGCTGTTGTTTTCGCGCTTAAGATATGGCGACACTACCTGTACGGTACCCGGTGCACGATTTACACCGATCACAGGAGTCTCGAGCATATTCTTAAGCAAAAGGATTTGAATATGCGTCAACGAAGATGGGTTGAACTTCTGAACGACTACGAATGCGCCATCAAGTATCATCCAGGCAAGGCCAATGTTGTGGCTGATGCCCTTAGTCGGAAAGACACTCTACCTAAGCGCGTGCGAGCGCTACAGCTTACTATTCAGGCCAGTCTTCCTGCACAGATACGAGCTGCTCAGATGGAAGCTCTGAAACCCGAAAACATTAAAGCTGAAGCCTTACGCGGTTCAAGGCAACGCATAGAACAAAAGGAAGACGGTGCTTACTATGTAACGGGGCGTATTTGGGTCCCACTTTATGGCGGTTTACGCGAACTTGTAATGGATGAAGCTCACAAGTCTCGCTATTCGGTACATCCAGGGTCGGATAAAATGTACCACGACATCAGCACTACTTATTGGTGGCCTAGTATGAAGGCTCACATCGCTACTTACGTTGGAAAATGTTTGACCTGTGCGAGGGTCAAGGTCGAATATCAGAAGCCAGCTGGTCTACTTCAGCAGCCCAAGATACCGCAGTGGAAATGGGAAGAAATTTCCATGGATTTCGTTACGGGCTTACCTAGATCCCAGCGTGGGAATGACACTATTTGGGTAATCGTTGATCGACTCACAAAGTCTGCTCACTTTTTGGCTATCAAAGAAACGGATAAGTTTTCTACTTTAGCAGACATTTACTTGAAGGAAGTCGTTTCGAGGCACGGAGTGCCCACCTCTATTATTTCGGATCGCGATGCACGATTCACGTCAGAGCTTTGGCAAGCGATGCACAAATCCTTCGGCTCACGATTAGACATGAGCACAGCATATCATCCTCAGACGGATGGGCAGTCTGAGCGAACTATTCAAACTCTAGAAGACATGCTTCGAGCGTGTGTTATCGATTTCGGCAACGGCTGGGAAAAGCACCTCCCTTTGGTGGAGTTCTCGTACAATAACAGTTACCATACCAGCATTCAAGCCGCTCCATTCGAGGCATTGTACGGACGTAAATGCCGGTCACCTCTCTGTTGGGCAGAGGTGGGGGATAGTCAGATTACGGGTCCAGATATTGTTGTGGACGCCACAGAAAAGATAGCACAGATACGACAACGCATGGCGGCAGCACGCGACCGTCAGAAAGCCTACGCGGACAAGCGTAGAAAGCCATTGGAATTTGAGGTCGGGGACCGGGTTTTATTGAAAGTTTCACCCTGGAAGGGTGTGGTTCGTTTTGGTAAAAGAGGCAAACTGAATCCGCGGTACGTCGGACCGTTCGAAATCTTAGAAAAGATTGGCAAGGTAGCCTACAGATTAAACCTACCTCCTGAACTCGGTGCAGTTCACAATGTATTTCACGTGTCGAATCTGAAGAAATGCCTGTCAGATGAGACCCTCATAGTTCCTTTTAAGGAACTCACTATCGACGAGCGGTTGCAGTTCGTCGAGGAACCAGTTGAAATCACGGACCGGGATGTTAAGGTCCTCAAACACAAGAGAATCCCTCTTGTGCGAGTTCGTTGGAACTCCCAGCGTGGCCCAGAGTATACATGGGAACGCGAAGACCAGATGAAAGAAAAGTATCCCCAGTTATTCGAAAACCATGCATCCACTTCTGAGGCTGAAGCTACTACTACTGAATTTCGGGACGAAATTCCAAATCAACGGGGGGATGATGTGACACCCCAGGAAAACCAGTGAACGATACCTAGCTTCCTCAGTAAGTGCGTACCAAATTTCGGGACGAAATTTCTTTTAAGTTGGGGATAATGTGACAACTCGAGTTTTTGACTTTCACCTTCACATTAAATGCGCATTGACTTTGACTGTTTAGTTGTTTGGATTGTAGACTTAAATTGTACGAATTGTGTGTTACTGAAATGTATTGTCATTTTTGCCTATATGTGATTATTTGCTGTGATAGATAATAATATTAGAATTATTATTATTGTTATTATCATAAATATCATAATAACATTTTGTCCGAAAGATAAAATACAGTCGAAGGACTTGAAGGACCTCGAAGGATAACCTTCGACTCGAAGACTCCGAAACATATCCTTCGACCTTGTTTCGGTCCGAAGGATCACGAAACATATCCTTCGATATGTTTCGGCCCAGTTGTTCTGTTGGGCTTGGCCCATTACTGTGATACGTATATATAAGGATGCATGTAAACTGATAGTTATTATTCTAAGAAAAACCCTAGAACACTTTTGATCTGTGACGGCAACCACAACTCATACGAAGATTTTTGCTGATCGATTCTCTTATTTTCTACCCCGGTTAGTGTCCACAATACATGATTTCTGGAATTATCAAATCGTATGTAAATAGGCTGGTTGTATATTAACTGATTTGTATGATGATTGCGTATGGGTATTAATCGAATTTGTATGCACATTGGATATGTTGTGATTATGGTTAAATGATTTCATGATTTCGAATCGTGTTGTTAATCGGTTTTAATGGATGATTGGTGATACGATTCGATGATAACTTGTGATTTAAGATATTGTAATCGGACACGCTTATGTAATCGGCTTATGTGTGTTAATCGAATAGTTTGAATGACCTTGTTTCAAGATTAGGGTTCTTGATAAACATGAGATGCATGCTTGTTTGATCTTGTTGATGTTAACAGATTTGTGAAAATTGTGTTAATGGTTAATCGGATCAACGTAACTGTTATTTGCCGAAGGATACTTATTGATCGAACCATTGTTGGACCGAAAGATACCTATCCTTCGAACCATAGCGTTAGTGACCGAAGGATAGATTGACCGACAGATGTTTGACCGACAGATAGCATTGACCGAACCATACCCTTGACCGAAAGATGGTTTTGGTCGAAAGATAACAATGGTTCGAAACAAAGCATTTCGGTCCGAAAGTTAAGTGTTGGACTCGATAGATAATTAGGATAATTGTGATCGAAAGATACTAGGGTTTTGCATAATGTCTTGAACAATTGAACATATGTTGAATTAATTGACATGCCATGCTTGGTGATGAACATGTTTGTGTAATACTACGTGTTGTGCTGATATGCAAACTGACTGCTGTGTGAACAATTAATTGCATGCGTAATATTCCGACCATGAACTGATTTGCTATACGTGTATACAATAGGACGTGATTGATTAACTGTGAGCGCGTGTACTTATTTAGCATACCGAGCAAACCAAGGTGAGTTCACACTCTTACCAAGGCATGGGGTTCCCGGGGTGTTGGGAATGGGATTGAAAGGTTGATTAGATACTCTATTGACACTATGACTAGACTACCACATCACTATCCTCGGTTGTGAAGGATACCTATAGTTACGAGTAGTCTAGTGGTTATACAACGTGGAACACCACCACAGGAAAACGTGGAACACCACCACAGGAAAACGTGGAACACCACCACAGGAAAACGTGGAACACCACCACAGGAAAACGTGGAACACCACCACAGGAAAACGTGGAACACCACCACAGGAAAACGTGGAACACCACCACAGGAAAACGTGGAACACCACCACAGGAAAACGTGGAACACCACCACAGGAAAACGTGGAACACCACCACAGGAAAACGTGGAACACCACCACAGTAAAATATACAAACGGCCCAATAGAGCCACCTATTACAAATGAACTTACTATTACGCATTTCCTTTATGTGAACTCGCTCAACTAGTTTGTTGATCATTCTGTTACATGCCTTGCAGATCGCTAGGTACTTGGAGCTTGCACACGGAGGAGCTGGTCGTTGTGGGGCTTGGATCGTGATCACCTTGTTAAACACTTTTGATGTCTGATACTTATTTGCTATGGGTTTTACAATAATACGCTTCCGCTAAACAATGTTAACTTACTTATGTTTTGGAAACACCTTTCATATGGAAATGGTTTGGATTATAATGTGATTACTTTACTTTATACAATGTTCTGTATGATTGGTGGCTTGATCCTGGTCAGTCACGCTCCCAAGCGGTGATACTCCGCAGGTGGATTTTTGGGGGTGTGACATACGACTTCTCGGGACGACTAACGCGATTATATCGATATATTTATATATTTTAAATATCTCGAGAACTAAGTCTTTCCAAGACTTATTAATTGTTACCGACAATAAACGAACTAAACAAGTATAACTTAATCGTTTTCATTAAGTTAACAACATACCATCGGATCGTTCGATTAGCGACTCGGTAGAGCTCGGTGACACGTAGTTTAGTTACCGCATTTATTTAGAAACTTATAAGATATTCCGTGTTTGGGATATTATAGAATGCACGCTAGCGAGTCACGTCTTGGAAACAACATCATGAAGTCGTATTTAGCTAGCTTTGCATGAGGAAATCCAGGTGAGTTCATAACCCCACCTTTTTACGGTTTTATATTTTTCTAAATGTTTTCAGGGTGAAAAGACATGCACATTTTGCAAAGCATACAAGGCTTTCAATAAACATAAATTACATATTTCTAAACCATTTTACAAACAAGTTTTAGCTGACACAAATGGTTTGTGAACGTCAATATACACAAATGGTTTACGAAAGGTTTATGATAACTATTCCGGTTTTTCAAAGGAGCGTATTTTCGAAATGTGCATACAACGTTTTCTAGTTTTCTAAACTTCGGGAAAATACACGTGCAATAGTATGTAGAAAACTAAGGAATCGTACGTAGATCATGTCACGAATAGGTAAGCTTAAGCACCATTAATCAACTATATACCTAGACCGCGGAACAAAAGGTTAGATCTAATGGGTTTCAGGCAGCCACACTCTGGGCTACGTTTTACCTAGAGTGCTTTTGTGTCTTAATTCGTAAATCGACAAGAAAATGCCTATGGTTTGGATACTTCCTATGTCGTTACAAATGTTAATGTCGTAGCTAAACATTAGCGATCTCAAGTTCCTTGCATTTACAACTCATAAACTTACATTTTACGGCTTACAAACTTGCGCTTACATACCATGTTTTATACAAATACAACGCATTGGATTATGCGTGCATGTTGTTAATGTCAGGGTGGACCTTGACGGTTACACAAATTTTACAAACACAAAACTTTACAAATATAAAGTTTTACAAACATAACGCTTTACACATACAAAGTTTCACAAATACAAAGTTTTCATATAACATGCCAAAGAAAATGATTTTTATTTCGTTTTCTCAAACAATATTTTAAAGACCAGTTATTCAAAAAGATTTATTTCAAATCTTTTACAAACAAACTATGAGCTCGCTCAACTTTATGTTGATTTTTCGTATGTTCTTTCTCAGGTCACATTTTCAAATTATGGCACGGTTGGAATATGAGAACCATATGGATTCGAGTACTTAGTGGGCGTTCGCTTTCTAGAAGTCTTAGCATTAACTGCTTCCGCTGTGCAATGAAGATACCAGTCCAGTCACGCCAGCTCTGATATTTCAGGGTGTGACATAGCGTTTGATCAGGGCTTTGAGCTGGGAATTGTTATAAAACATCATAAACTTTGTGATAAGAGAACCCTACGAATTAAGGATTGCTTTGGTCGAAAATTGGAGATCAAGAAGCTGAATTTGAAGGTTTTGAAGCTCTGATCGAAGATACGAAGGTCGGGGATCAAGGCTGCTCATGAATAATCATTCGGGTTCCCTCGTTCTTTACTTTTGTTGTTTTGACCATGTTCCATTCTTTCTATTTGTTCCTTGATTTTGTTTACAATATGATTGTTGGCTAAGAACTTATAAACTACCTAGATTAGGATGAATAATTGATAAAGTTTGGTTTTTTATTGTTCATGATTTTTTTTCTATGGATAATTAACTTCGTAAAAGACTTGGTAATACAAATTTGATGTGTTTGACTATCTTTACTTGTTTGAGTTTTCGTTATGTATCTTGGTGAATGTGTTTTGGTAGAATAGGTTCGTGTTAGATTATATGCACTCGTGTTCATAGTCTGTACGGTTAATTGGCCAACACACCGTAGGAAGTTGTTTCGTGAATCAAGTAAGTCTAGGTGGGCTACTAATCTCAAAACCCGTGAAGTGAGGGATTGTCGGTTTGTCTAGGTTGTTAGATCACCAAAGTTAGGTGCTTTGTAAAAAGGCCGATTTAGTTAACCTTTCAATTCATGTTAACCGAGCCAGATTAGTTTATCATAGTCACCCTAGATAACTACACTGTAAGGGAACTTATCACATTAAGGTACTTAGTTAATTCAATTGGAGGTCTGGAATTAACAGCTTGCTAGTTTCCATAGGTGTCTTCCTGAGAAGGGTTAAGGGTCTTGTTCAGTTTCTTAGTAAGTTTAGCATAATACGATCCCGGTTCCATAGTTTGGTCACGTCAATAGAATTCCATTCCGAGTTGATTAGGATTCCCTTATAGGTAGTTATTTCACCATCATCTGAGTACAACTCCAAACATCTCGTCCGCGTCTTTAGTTTGTTTATTCAGTTAATACTTAATTTATTTGCAATCGTAGGATTTTAGAAACCCCCCCCCCCCTCTTAAAACATAAAATAAATAGTCGTGTCAGTTAGTTAAGTCTAGTTAGTCTAATTTACGTAATTTAGACAGTCCCGTGGGTTCGATTCCGGACTTACTTAGCTTACTAGAGTTGATCGGTTCACTTGCCAGTTAGTAGTTTAGTTAAGTTTTAAAGACTCTAGGGTATAACTTTGTGTCTAGATTAGGTTAATTTAGTTGCTAATTAGTAAACTACTTTTAGCACATCAAACAGTTTGGACTTTTGAGCCGTATAGGTATCGATCTTGACTATTGTGTATTGACTAATAATGGTTGATGGATAAGATGTATTGGGCCTGGCTCAGCGTTGTTCCGTAGAGAAATATAAGAGCATCATTTACACTTACCAGGCCCCCTTTTGTAGCATATTACTTGACTGGCTTGGGTTTTAAGTTTATTCTCTGTAATAAATAATTAACAAGATTTCTTGTTTTTTATTATGCATAAAATAACATTTATCGTACAATGATTTACATGTGATAAAGCACAAATAATTGTATGTACAACGGTTTCTTTATTTCTCTCACCATAATATAACTAACATACATACTTTTCTTTTAACCATGTTTATTTTCTAAAAGCTTCTCACATCACATTATCTATCTATATTTCTTACTTAAAAACACTTTTTTTTAATGTTAAGTTCGCTTTATGGTTTTACAATCCTCATGTTTATATCAAGTGTGAGCTCATTATTTTGTTAAAATTGCGTCATAGTTCAAAAACTGTTGCTAAATTTTGATAGTGATCTATGTTTATATATGTATGAATTGATTTGAGTTTATCTGAAAACCAAAATTAACAAACACATGATGTTCATCATTAACTATACCACCTGCACCTGTTTATTACCCTACGGAAGATGAACTTTTGAGAGCAACTTAAATGATTATTGGTAGTAACTTCATTTTACAACCAATATAAAGCTCAGATTAATCGATGTCTCTTTGAACAAATGTGTCTTTATTTACTATGCTATATAGTTTTGGATTTTGAATGTCTTCTAGAGAGACAAAGAGAGAGGTGGTTTTAGAGAGAGAGTGACGCAGGGGCGGATCCAGCCCACATTTGTGGGTTCCCAGGAACCCAGTGCGTTTGAAAAAAAAATGAAAAAAATTAGTGAGAACCTTATAGAATTTAGAAAAAAACACTACAAGAAAATGAAGCTAATGTAATCCCAATAAAGTGTTACATTAGGCCTTGAAAATGTTGCATTAACTCTAATGCAACCTTTTATTGGGGGCTGCATTAGAAGCAGTTGCATTAGACTTAATGCAACCTTTTCAAGGTCTAATGCAACTGTTTTTGAAAGTGTTGCATTTACAATTCAAATTCAACCTTTTTAGTATGCAACTTTTTTACATTCTAAGGCAGCCCTTTTTACTTTAAGATGCAACTTTTTTAATACTCAAATGCAACTTTTTTATCATTTTGTTACAAAAAACGCAACCTTTTTTTACAGAAGCTGTAACATTTTTTCGAATTTTAGATGTAGCAAATGCAACCTTTTATACACCCTAATGCAACGTTGTAACATATATTCAATTACTATTAATTAATATGCAATAAATCGCAATTACATCAAAACACGAATAACACTGATATCATTTATAGTCAAATGATGTAATTTAAAATCTATGTCCAAACCGAAATAACAATAATATGACGCGTCAATTACCATAATACAAAAATGAAAACATTCTAGTCATATGGATCTCTAACAGATAGATGTTTCGTAACCTTCCACATCATAGCGCTTCCAAGTTTTGTCGCCAGTTGTCAATATCTTCACATAGCTTCGAGCTCGACTTTTTTTCATGGTCCTCTTCAATCCCATTTCTCATTTCCAGCAATTGGTTCTTCTCAACTTCGACGTTTTCTTAAATGAATCCGTCAGCCCCTCCTGAATTATGTATGATGTGCAAGCAGCATCAACTTTTTTTTTTATCAATGTACCTCTACTATAAAGTCGACAATATCAAGAATCAAACAGCACTTTTAAGAACATTATACCGGCCAAATTCTTGACATCAGTATCCCATCATGGAACTGTAACTCTTGGAAATCTATAAATAACACTCTTATATGCTTGTGGCAGAAATATATAATGTAGTTTCTCTTAATCGAATATTGGTTTTGGATTATCTTTTTAACATTTTGAATAGTATATTCAGGCCATATATGTAGCCGAATACAAATGTGCAAAGATAACTACTGAATTGGAAGAAAAAATTAGAAATCCATAACAAAGTTATTTAGACTTAAAAGCTTGCGTTTGTGTGTAAGAGCTCTTATCTTGTGATGTGGAAACAAGGTCAGATACGCACTAATGAAGTAAGTACTTTCCCAATATATAGTCCAATCGATGTTTAAAAAATTCCAATTTTTGTTACGTTGCAAAAAAAAAAAAAATCTCAAATTCCAAATATGAACCAGTAAAAAAACAAAATAAACAAAACGAGATGTTGAAGGACTCTCATTGTCATTTTGCTTATAGTTTAAAGTTTATGATGAACCTGGCATGAAAACGGTACTCTCTAGTATATCTATTACAGCAGATTGGTCATCAAATACACCATACAATGCAATGTAGGGCGTAGAATTCTTTCCTGAAAACAATAAAGTCAAACCATAGTATAACCTCCAATAAGTATTTTTTTTTCCTTTTTTTAGTAAAAAAATATCCAAATTCCAAATGATTTGAACATTTACCTGTCTTTTTCATTATTTAGCTAATGCATCTCTTCAAATTTCCCAGTAAGCACTTCAACTCCTATTGGTAAAACAAAGTGCAGTATTAAAGCTTCCAAAGTTCTTGAAGTGATCCTAGCATAAAGCAAGCGATTTAAAAATGGTCGAATAGGCATACAGATTGGATGTTAAGTTTGTGTCAAAATGTGCATTTTCCAAGTGACAAACGGGAATAAGGATACAACAGTTTAGTATCCATTTTTATAACAAATATTTAATATTTTAATGTGTCAAGTATGATTATAAAAAATATATATATTAAAGAAAGTTAATATAAATAAACTTGTTTAGGCTTGCGAGATCAATAAGTGAAGCTTGGGCTCAGCTTATAAACAATTTTAAATTAGCTCGGCTTAGTTTGTTTACTAATGAACTTTAAATAAGGGATAGATGTTATTAAATATTAATAAAATAAAACTTATATTACACTAAGGCTCAACGAGTCTGACGAGCTTTACATGCGACGCTAGAGGGCTCAATTAATAAACGTTCTTTGTTTTAAGCTCAAGCTCGGCACGGGCTCGATAAGGCTTGGCTCGTTTCAAGCTTCCCGGTCTCCAATAGCTCGCGAGCCGCTCGGCTCGTTTGCACCCCTACTTTTATATTTTTTTGTGCAATCCAACAATGGCACAAAAAACAAAGAAAATGATTATATAACAAACTAATGCTTTATTCTTTATGCAAACATGAAACATCTTAATTCAAGCACAACAATTCTAACAATTACTCTTATTTGTATATTATAACTAGAGAAACAAGATAGGTCACAATTCTAATTAATCTCAGGAATTTGAAAAAAAAAAAAAAAAAAAACTGGAAACAATAACCACAAATTAGAAACAAGAAGTTTAGACATGCAATTTCCATACATCATCGAGATTGTCACCATCAAAGGCATGAGCCTGATTGAGAAAAGGAATCGTGTAACTAGAGTATAAGTCGACCATGGAAGAAAAGTAAACAAATGGCCTAAAATAACTTAACTTCTCACATGTCAGATTTAAAGTGATGCATTTCTATCCCTAAAAGTCATCCAATATATGTAGTTACTAGAATATTAAAAAGAAATAGCATAGAGTCATAACTATATAAGATTAATTCCCCCCATGATAGTAAAGTTTTAAATATATGTAGTTAAGATCATTTCTAACTACATTATGAGTGCACCATCAAAGGAGCACAACAGACTAAACAATTTAAAATAACTTAACAATCTAAACGTTGTCAAACAACAGCAGCCTAAACCTAGTCAAGTAACTACAAGAATATAAAATATTACTTTAAACATGGCCAACCAGCGGCAGCCCAAACATGGTTAAGCAGAAGTGTCAAATATCAATCTTAACTTGGTCAAGAGCAAAAAAACTAGCATCAGTAAGCACAAAAGCAACACTACCATAATGGTATTAGATTTTAATATAGAAGAAATGTAAACTGATTTTGAATTAGACATAAATACTAGCCAAACGTAACAGAAAATTGAATTAAACAAACTTCAATTTCAATTCACAAGCGTTGATACACGGATGCATCAACTAAGAACACTAGGAAATTACAACTTCAACAATGTACAGTAATGACAGGAGGTTCCATCTTGTTTAAGTGACTGACAAATCAACAACAAATTAGATACCTGTGTAAGATTAAATATATTATGTTTAATATTTAATCTATAGCCATCTTAATCATTTACATTATAGAGATCAAAATATATTAGAACCTATTATTTAATTAGTTGGTAATTGTTGATGGACCATATTACCCTTAGTAACTAATTAGGTTTCCTCCTGGGTGCTTATATAAGGAGAGTTATGTGGAGGTTTAGGGGTTACTCAATTACACAATTCACACACCCCATTAGCCATAACATCATCACGGAACCTCCTCTCCTAACCGATACCCTTTTCGGTTTCTAAGTCCCCATCATCAGTCAGCACCCTAAGGAGGAACCAGATCAAGATGACAGGCATGTCGAACTCCCTCACAGGATTCTCCTCTGCACTATCTGCTGTGACAGGTATGATTTATATTGTTTTCCTTCATGCACAAACAGAACTGAACCAACATGTGGTATCAGAGCATATGTTGATTAGTCAGTTCTGTTTTCGTATCCATAATTCTGGGATTGAAACTTGGAAAACGGATTATTTTCTTTATAATTTTTCAAAACCGTCATAGCCGGTTTCAGTCATGAAGATCGACTCGAAATCATGATTTTCGGAAAAAGATTAATGATATGTTCATTCGGAATTAACTTGTTTATGTTTAGCCGAAATCTGTTTAGAAAAAACTATTAAAATTCAGGTTTCGGGTTCCAGAATTTATGTTTTATGTTTTAGGGTTCATCATGTTCTTGAGAAAATTCGAAGTATTCTGTTATGATTTGGAATATGTTTCGGATTATTAAGTGTTTTTTTCCTGGTTTTGATCTATTTTGTCCTCTAAAGTTTTTAGAAAATTGTTAAAAGATAAGCAGATTACAATTTCGAAATCTGTTGACAAAACTAGATCAGCTTAAAACAGGAAAGAATATCTCTTAATCCCTTAGATTTCGAATTTTCGGTTATGATATCACAATTAACAGCTGTTAGCGAGGTTGCTACTCGCAACCATGAGGTTGCTACTCGCAACCATGAGGTTGCTACTCGCAACCATAACGTCATCACTCGCAACCATGAAGTTGCTATTCGCAACCATAACGTGATTAGTCGAGACCGTAGTTGCGACTCGCAACCATAACGTAATTAGTCGAGACCGTAGTTGCGACTCGCAACCATAACGTCATTAGTCGAGATCGTGGTTGCGACTCGCAATCTCATTATTTTAAGATCGTGTCCCCCGCACCCCCCAGCGAACTCACCGCGGAGTTCGATCCGCGCTAACGGGTAGTTTGCTATTAAATAAATGGTTTTGTAATTTACTTAGTTAATTAATCCGAATCAGATAATGTAATGTTTTACAAAACCAGAATAGCTTAACTTGAATGAGTTTTTGATATATCATTTCTGGCCAAAGCTGACTTGATACATCTACTTATCATTCAAGTATTACGAAAGCTATGCTAAGTGTGCATCATAAGCATGAATGTTTTAATATCTGGCCAAAGCTGATTTAATTCTTTCATAGATGGCATACTTAGCAAGTGCATAACTAAAGTGATTGTTTCAATTTCTGGCTAAAGCTGATTTGTTACAACTACTTTGCACAAATGCTTAAATGATTACACTTCTGGCCAAAGCTGTTTTGTTTTCGTTTAAGTAGAATTTTTTAGTTAAGTCTATTATTTTGATGTTAGTAATAGACATTATCACAGCTTCATTATGTAAAATGGTCATTTTTTTGCCTGCCTTAGTTTAACGTGCACATAGATCACATTAGTTTTTCTTCCTTAGTATCATAACTTGCTCATCTTATTTCCACTATCAGCACCCAACTGCGGGATTCCACCTTTGACTGGTGATAACTTTGCTGCTTGGAAGGATGCTCTCATGCTTACTCTCGGATTGCTTGATTTCGATTATGCTCTAAGAGAGAAAAAGCCAGCGGACCTTACCACTCAAAGTACCGCTGCTGAGCAGTTAACTCATGAAAAGTGGACTAGGTGTAACCGCATGTCTCTCATGTTTATGAAGCAATCCATAAGCAATGCAATCAGGGGAGCTATTCCTGATTCTGAAGATGCTAAAACCTACTTAGAACATGTGGAGGCTCAGTTCAAAGGGACGTCTAAAGCAGACGCTAGTACCCTTATTCTCAAGCTGGTGACAACTAAGTATGATGGGAGGAGCGGCATTCACGAGCACATCATGATGATGAATGACATGGCCAATAAGCTGAAAGGGCTGGAAATGGAAATCAGTGATGGTTTCCTTGTTCATTTCATCATTACTTCGCTTCCTTCTTCTTTTGAAGCATTTAAGATCAACTACAACACTCAGAAGGAAAAATGGACGATGAGTGAGCTGGTCGCCATGTGCGTACAGGAGGAAGAGCGCATGAGGATGGATCGCACTACTGATGTTGCCAATTTCACTACCTCCAATCCTAAGAAAAGGAAGCACAATTATCAGAGGAAGGATGCTTCTAAAGTCCATAAGTCTAATCCTAATTCTAATACAAATGCACCTTCCAGCTCTAAGAACTCCTTAGGCAGTATCCGCTGCAAGTTCTGTAAAAAGACAGGACATATGCAGAAGGAATGCCCTGACTTTAAGAAGTGGCTGGCTAAGAAAGGTAACGATTATTTTATGATACTTGAGTCCTATAATTTAAGTGTTCCTGCTAATTCTTGGTGGTTTGATTCTGGTTCTATGGTTCATGTTACCAATTCTACTCAGGGATTCCTTTCAATCCGGAAGCTGGAAAGAAACCAAAGAACGCTTAAGGTTGGGGATGATCGAGAATTAGAAGTGAAGGCCATTGGAACATTACAATTAGTTATGAAAACTGGTTTATGTATTAAACTTTATGATACCTTATATGTTCCTGAGGTAACTCGGAACCTTGTATCAGGACCAAAGTTAGACATGGACGGTTTTATTGTTTCCCATGGTCATCGCAAACTCTCTATCCATTATGATTCTGTTCTTTATGGTACTGGTGTTCTGGATGGAGGTCTCTATAGATTAGAACTAGATGATGGCTTTTCCAAATCTTTGTTGTCATATAACATTAATGAATCACTCACAAAGATGGAAGAGAAACGAGACTTAGAGACTTCATCCATGTTGTGGCATCAGCGTTTAGGCCACATTTCAAAAGAACGATTAAATCGTCTTGTGAAGGATGAAGTCTTACCTCCTCTTGATTTCTCTGACTTTGGAACATGTGTCAAATGTCTTAAAGGTAAAATGACATTAGCGAGTAAGAAAGGTGCCACTAGGAGTTCTAATTTATTAGAACTCATTCACACTGACATTAGTGGTCCCTACCAAATCGCTGGCATAACAGGACATACTTCATTTATCACTTTTATTGATGATTATTCTCGTTACATGTACTTGTATCTTATTAAGGAGAAATCTGAATCTCTAACAACTTTTAAAGATTATAAGGCTGAAGTTGAAAAGCAATTAGATCGTCAGATTAAAGTTGTGAGATCAGATAGAGGCGGTGAGTATTATGGAAGACATACTGATGTGGGTCAAGCTCCTGGTCCATTTTATGAGTTTTGTAAGGGCCAGGGGATTGTGAACCAATACACCATGCCTGGTACACCTCAGCAGAACGGTGTCGCTGAAAGAAGAAACCGTACCCTTATGAACATGGTGCGCAGTATGTTAGCCAACACTAACTTACCATTATTCCTCTGGACTGAAGCGTTAAAAGCAGCTGTTCATATACTCAATAGAGTTCCTTCTAAGTCTGTCCCTAAAACTCCTTATGAACTTTGGACAGGAAGGAAACCGAGTCTTAAATATATGAAAGTATGGGGCTGCATTGCTGAAGCAAAACTTTACAATCCTTTCCTAAGGAAACTTGACCCTAAGACAGTTACCTGTTTCTTTATCGGGTATTCTGAGAACTCTAAGGGTTATCGTTTCTATTGTCCTTCCCATGTCACCCGTATTGTTGAAACCAAACGTGCCGCGTTCCTGGAGGATTTCAAGGTCAGTGGGAGCAGTACCAATGTAACGCCCTGCGTTTTCAAACTTCCTACATTTAGAAACCTTACGTGAAATTCTATCTTTGGAAATCTTGTGTTCTTATAACCATTCTTTCATCGTAATCGTTGTAAAATACGGAACTTGCTTCGTAAATAAAACTTGTACATTACACTTTTTACCTAGTTAAATCATGTTTTATTTCATATTTCACCTTGTTACAAGTTAGGGGAAACATTGTTGCATATTATTACACAACTTAATTAACAAAATTACTCATTATAATGTTTTAAAAAAATAAAAAAAAATAAAGAAATATGGCAGCCCAATTCAGCAAAATTCAACCCCATATAGTTGGGTTTTGTGGGCTAGTTTCAAGGTGTAACCCCTTCTAAACACTTCCAAAGCCCAACCCATTGAAACCCTAATCCTTCCCCCTATAAATACCACTTACAACCAGCCTCCCTACCACTTTTGCAACCCTAAAAACTCACAAAACATCCACCAAACCGTAGCTGAAAGCAAGGGTTCGAGTAGATTGACACCCCTTCACGAAAATGAGCATAACTCACTCAATTCTTATCCGATTCACTCGATTCTTTTTCCTACTTGCTTGTATAATCATGGGGTTCGATTCCTAGACTTCTCCTTGGAGAAATCAGACCTGGAAATGCCCCGAAATAGTCCATAAACTTTCTGTTTGTTTTTATGTTCATCAAAAACTTGTTTAAACCTATGCAACTTGTGTCTAACACATCTCATACCTATGTCCTAATGCTTACAACTTATCCCATGGTTGGTTAAGCTTAAAAACAAGGTTGAGACATTTAAAATCAGAGGATTAAACCTCATAAACTTGGTGTTTTGTTTAGGGTTTTTAACCCACAAGTCATGTCAAACTTTGTCTTTGATACATGAGTGATTATGGAACAACTTGGGTTGTCCAAACATACAATCCTCACATGATTTGATGATTTCTCTTAGTTAGTGTGTATATTTCTTATTCTTTATTTTATGTTCATGACCCTCCTTGGTTGTTTTTTTTACATCAAGTGTAGTGGTGAACACATAGAGGTGCCTAAATGGAAGACTTGATCTTCCTACCTCCTACATGACTTCTATGACATTTAGAGGTACCAAAATGAAGATTTTAATCTTCTACCTCATGCTTGAACTATTGGACATATATTATATAACCTAAATATATTATTCGAATAATCGAATCTTTGATGATGAACTAGTGTTCATATGTCGGGGTACTAGATTACATCATCCTAGACTATGATAACTTGTCACGATTCTAATGGAACCTTGTTCCATGAAAACATCTAAACTCCTTCGAGTTTCCTAGTGTCAAGAACAAGCATCATATGTACTAAATGATTATTTTCCATGTTATTCTCATATCTTATTTTTATGTTGTTTTAAACACCGAATCTCGACTCTAAACATACTTGAACCTTAACCCTTATACATTCGGACTCTAAATCTCTACTCGTCAACAATTGGATAATCGGAAAACACATGCAAACTTTGTGAGTATACTCGTACTTTTCCCCTTTTTACTTTTACCACTTTTGGGGTGTAACATGTTTACCTATTGAAACTTACACATGAACTTTTGTCTAAACACATGAACATTCCTATAACATGCTTGTATATGTGATGGCTTGATACTTTAAATTTGGGTGATTCTTATGTGTTGAACTTATCATTAACTTCGTACGAGCCAAACCTTGACATATGTAGCGCTATAGGATTAACGACCCGCCTCTACTGAAACTTTGGTTATGTCATGAGCAAGTTGCGTTTTCTTGGTTTGATATGTTAGACACATGCCATGTTTAAATGTTTATCTTGAATCACATGCTTGCTATGAGGAATTGTTCAAACTTATCTTTTGCTATGTACGTATCAAACTTGTATACTCGCCTTTGCTTTTGCATTGAACTTTATTTTAAACATGTTACAGGTTGAGGACGATGATGCTATGAAATGAAGTAGCGTTGATGCCTAGATACACATATAGACGTTAGGGTTTAAAAAGTTGTATCAAAATTTTGTTATGTTATCATGTTGTTTTGTTAAACTTGTCGTATTTGAATTTCTTGCAATGTTGACTATTTGAAGTTATGAAATGAAATGAAATTTGGATTTTCTAAATATTGTCACAAATAGCGTTATGATGTCTCTAGCAATCTTCACACTTCGTCTCATCCCGATGTTTCCGCCATTGGTTGGGGTGTGACAGATTGGTATCAGAGCCATAACTATAGGGAATTAGGAAAAGTAGGAATGCTTTCACCTAGTCTATAGTTTTAGAGCCTTATTCGTATGCTTTGCTTGGACTACTACATGATACCTTATTTGTTACTTATTTATGCTCTTTTAAACATGTATGTTACTCATGTGTAATATTTGACATGTTATTCGTACGCATTAAAGCTTGTTCTATTATGTGATAACACTTGTTTTATCATTTCATTATTTAAGTACCATTCTTGATATGCTTTCTTATGTGTTTATACTTGCTTGTGTATTTCCTTCAACACACACTTCCCTCATGCATTTTACTTGATTATTCTAAATCCGACAACACTCATATTGTACAAATGAGACGAATTCACCAAAATAGGCGTGAAACCCACAATTTAGTGAACGACTCTCAATCTATCTATTCTTCTTTTTACACGAGATATCGCCATTGAGCTAGGAGTGAAATCCACATCTAAATGGCAAATCTCAAATTTCAAATTCTAGTGGACCCTCGTCAACATGTCGAAATTTAAATTTTGACCCGACGAGTACCAACCACACTTAGGATACGAAATCGTCAAGATAGGGGTGAAACCCACACCTTGTCGACTAGTTCCACTCCTTGATTTTTTCATAAATCCCGCCAAGTCTCGAAATTTCGATTGATTTGGGACATGTAGTAACCGGAAGGGTAAATACCGTTAACCGACTTGTCGGCGAGAGTATTTTACCTATTAGGCCAAAGCATGCTCCTCAAATTCAAAAGACTTTTCGACCACTTTGGTTAGTCAAAGTTCCGTTTGGAACACTCCAAACTTTGGTCAAACATGTGTTTCTATTGTTCATTTTATACGATGCAATCTTTCAACCTCGAGTTTACCTTTGATTTCTCTTTTCACACGCACAACATATCGAACCTTTTCGATACATTTATATATGCATGATTTTCATATAATTTAAATTCATATTCCTTGTAACAACTAGTGGAGAGGTATCATCGAGATTGGAGTGACTTCCTTACCTTGACGATTGACTCCACCCCTCTTCCCTTAAAACGACCTCACCAACGAGTTAGGGGTGATTCCCTTACTTAGGTGACCGTTACCCAAAACTTCTCTTTCAAAATATTTTATTATGCAAACCCGATCATGTTTTATACCTAAATCATTTATCATTATTCAAAATACCTACTTATACCGATTTCAAAATACATTGTTTATCAAACGTACTTCTTATTCTACCATCCATTTTCACTCAAATCATATACACGAGATTCTTAATCATGTCTTTACCGTTTTACTACACGAATTTCCAAACCTTACGAAATGCTACCTATCAATTTAATCGGTCTAATGAATCTCTTGCCCATGAACTTCACATCTGATTTATTAACTGAAACACGTTCACATTATATCATCATACTAGAGACTTCCACTCTTAATCGAAATCAAACTAACCTTTCTCAATTACTTATAAGACCTCATAGATGTTATATGATCGTTTTACCAAATACTCTTTCCAACATCAATAAATCCTTTGTTAAAATTATTTTTAAACAATCACTAAGTTCTTTTACTAAATTTCTTTTCTAAGGGTCGACGTTTTCACAAGAACTTTCAAAGTCCAAAATTTTCATGTTTTGATGCAAATGAAACAAACCCGTTATAAAAAAAAAAAAAACCTTCTCTACAACGCTTAACTCGTCATCCAAATTTCAAAACATGTGGGCTAGAAGACTTCATGGGGACCGACAATTTTCAACATACGTGAACTCCTTTTTTTTTAAACAAAAGTAGCATTTCAATCATTACAAAATACGTTAAGCATGACCAATGAGTACTTTATGTTCCTTACATATACAAACTATATTCTACCTTTCAAACCAAGCTCAATCTAATTTTGATTCGACAAACTCAACGTTTTGTTTAAACAACTATACATGCACATCATCATACACATTTTAGACGATATCTCGCGATAACATCATTTATATCGTTCGTATCTACATACTTAACTTTTTTTTTTCTCCGCAATGTCTCAACGTACACCATATACGCAATATTTATTTTTCATACCTACACCTATGTTCATACGTTTTATGCTTGTACTCATACACATACTACTTATACGTTTTACGCTTCTACTTGTACACATACAACTTACACGTTTTATGTTTATGCTCATACATACATGCGTATTCATACTTGAACTTATGCTCATACTTTCATCCTTACTCATGATTCGTACATTCGTACCTATACGCGAGCGTAATCCGAGGGATTCGCTTACGTGGGTCCCATACATGCTTAAACATAAACATGCTTACATACGACATTCTTCTACGTACACATTCTTATTTTCAAATTCATGTATACCTTGATTCATACATAACTAGTACAAGCTATGTGGATCATGCGACGATCAGTATAATCGCGGGTGCACACGGGATTATAGTGATAGGCGTATGAGAACCATAGAGTGTACTACTGTGTATGGTAAGACACGGAACGTAACATGACCCCGAGTAACGAAACGGACGTAATGTGGTTAAAACATGGTGGATACGCCGCTGGTACTTCCTATATATAAGTGTTTTCACCATGTTACCTGTCACACCCCCAAAATCCACCTGCGGAGTATCACCGCTTGGGAGCGTGACTGACCAGGATCAAGCCACCAATCATATTGAACATGCATATAGTATTAAGTAAGATAAAAGAAAACCATCCGTTCAATACAAAAGGTGTTCAAAACATGTTATTGTTTTAAAGTGTAGCGGAAGCATAGTAATAATCCAACACTAGTAAATAGTTCAAATGTTATAATAGTTCAGCATAGAAACTACGAATCCTTGTCCACAACGACCCGCTTCTCCAGTGCAAGCTCCAAGTACCTAACGATCTGCAAGGCATGTAACAGAATGGTCAACAAACTAGTTGAGCGAGTTCACAGTAAGTAAATGTGTAACAGTAAGTAACAGGTGGCTCTACAGGGCCGATAGTAAGTTATGCTGGTGGGGGCTTCCCATGTTAAGTGACCACTAGACTGTTCGTATTATTATCCCTGTTCTTCGTCCGAGAACAGAAGTGTGTATAAAGTGTGCGTAGGTTTTACGCACGTATCCTTCGTAACCTGAGGATAGGAGTAAGTAATGCGTACACGTAGGTTTTACGTGCGTATCCTTCGTAACCGAGGATAGAATGGCATGTGAACCCGTAGGTGTTACCCCAACCTACGTAACCGTCCTGACATCCGAGGACATGATAGGTGACAGTCTAGTAAAGCATATGTACGTTCCTTTCAATAACAACCTTTAACCCATTCCCACAACCCGGGAATCCCATGCCTTAGTAGGAGTGTGAACTCACCTTGGTTTGCTCGGTATGCTAAGTTATGCACTCACAAGTAATTAATCACGTCCTAGTGTATGCACGTATAACAAATCAGTTCATGTTCGAAATTGTACGCATGCAGTTAATTGTTCACATAGCAGTCAGTTTGCATATCGGCACAACACGTAGTATTACACGAATATGTTCACCACCAAGCATGGCATGACAATTAATTCAACATATGTTCAATCAGTCAAAGTATGTTCATAATCCCTAACATCCTTCGAATCCAGTCACTATCTTTCGACAACAGTAATCACAATTATCTTTCGGAAACAATTACCACAATTATCCTTCGGGCCAATGTTATGTTCCGAATCCTATGTCATCTTTCGATCACACACATATCTTTCGGTCAACAGGTATCTTTCGGTCAACAGATATCTTTCGGTCAACAGATATCTTTCGGTCAACAGATATCTTTCGGTCAACAGATATCTTTCGGTCAACAGATATCTTTCGGTCACAACTATGTTTCGACTACAAGCATCTTTCGATCAATCAACAGTTACGTATATCACCATCAGTTACGAATATCACAGAAACAGAAACCCTAATCATCTACAGCCGTCATCATCATTAACAATCATCATCACATCAGTTACATTACACAGAAGGCACAAGATCATCTACGACAGTTACTATCATTCCTAGAAATCATTTAACGGTAACAAAATCAATCATCAACCAATCCGAATCGTCATCTATGTGTCATGTAAACATAATCATCATTTGGTTCAACTATCTAACATACATATCCGGTTTATCATAACCGATTCATAAAATATTATCATTGAACATCATCAAAACGGATCCGATAATCATGCATATCCGATTAACATACAATGATAGATTGCAAGACAATAGATAAATCATGGAATCAAAGCATCGTGAAATCAAAGCATCGTAAACAACACCACACACTAACCGGAAATCTGGATTACGGAATGAATTCCTTCGAACAGAGAGTAGGTCTGCTATATGCCTGCTATATGCCGTAACACACACAATGGAACTAGGGTTTTCCGGAAACTAACTGTTGTCTAACATGCATTCACGTATTTAAACGTATCACAGAAATGGGCCAAGCCCATTAGAATAACTGGGCCGAAACATATCGAAGGATATGTTTCGTGATTCATCATTCCGAAGGATGATCTTTCGGATCGAAGGATGTGTTTCGACATCCTTCGATTCATGCATCATGTTTCGAGGGACATCCTTCGAAAGTTGGGCCATGTATCATACTAACTAGTTAACACATAATACAAGTTTCACAATATGGCAATCAAATGTGCAATTAAGCAATTAGTCAATACATGTTCGTGTAATACCTATGAAATCAAATCTTGGAATTTCGAGTTGTCACATTATCCCCAACTTAAAAGAAATTTCGTCCCGAAATTTGGTACGCACTTACTGAGGAAGCTAGGTATCGTTCACTGGTTTTCCTGGGGTGTCACATCATCCCCCCGTTGATTTGGAATTTCGTCCCGAAATTCAGTAGTAGTAGCTTCAGCCTCAGAAGTGGATGCATTGGTTTCGAATAGCTGGGGGTACTTTTCTTTCATCTGATCTTCGCGTTCCCAGGTATACTCTGGACCACGCTGGGAGTTCCAACGAACTCGAACAAGAGGGATTCTCTTGTGTTTGAGGACCTTAACATCCCGGTCCGTGATTTCAACTGGTTCCTCGACGAACTGCAACCGCTCGTCGATAGTGAGTTCCTTAAAAGGAATTATAAGGGTCTCATCTGATAGGCATTTCTTCAGATTCGACACGTGGAATACATTGTGAACTGCACCGAGTTCAGCTGGTAGGTTCAACTTGTAGGCTACCTTGCCAATCTTTTCTGAAATTTCGAATGGTCCGACGTACCGCGGATTTAGTTTGCCCCGTTTGCCAAAACGTACCACACCCTTCCAGGGTGAAACTTTCAATAAAACCCGGTCCCCGACCTCAAATTCCAATGGTTTTCTACGCTTATCCGCGTAGGCTTTCTGACGGTCGCGTGCTGCCGCCATGCGTTGACGTATCTGTGCTATCTTTTCTGTGGCGTCCACAACAATATCTGGACCCGTAATCTGACTATCCCCCACCTCTGCCCAACAGAGAGGTGACCGGCATTTACGTCCGTACAATGCCTCGAATGGAGCGGCTTGAATGCTGGTATGGTAACTGTTATTGTACGAGAACTCCACCAGAGGGAGATGTTTTTCCCAGCCGTTGCCGAAATCGATAACACACGCTCGAAGCATGTCTTCTAGAGTTTGAATAGTTCGCTCAGACTGCCCATCTGTCTGAGGATGATATGCTGTGCTCATGTCTAATCGTGAGCCGAAAGATTTGTGCATCGCTTGCCAAAGCTCTGACGTGAATCGTGCATCGCGATCCGAAATAATAGAAGTGGGCACTCCGTGCCTCGAAACAACTTCTTTAAGATAAACGTCTGCGAGAGTGGAGAACTTATCCGTTTCCTTGATCGGTAGGAAGTGTGCAGACTTGGTGAGTCGATCAACTATGACCCATATTGTATCGTTCCCACGCTGAGATCTAGGCAGACCGGTAACAAAATCCATGGAAATTTCTTCCCATTTCCATTGTGGTATCTTAGGCTGCTGAAGTAGACCAGCTGGTTTCTGATATTCAACCTTGACTCTCGCACAGGTTAAGCATTTGCCAACATAGGTGGCGATGTGGGCCTTCATACTAGGCCACCAATAAGTAGTGCTGATGTCGTGGTACATTTTATCCGACCCTGGATGTACCGAGTAGCGAGACTTGTGAGCTTCATCCATTACAAGTTCGCGTAAACCGCCATAAAGTGGGACCCAAATACGCCCCGTTACATAGTAGGCGCCGTCTTCCTTTTGTTCCATTTGTTGCCTTGAACCGCGCAAGGCTTCAGCCTTGACGTTTTCGGGTTTTAGTGCTTCTATCTGAGCTGCTCGTATCTGTGCAGGAAGACTGGACTGAATGGTAAGCTGTAGCGCTCGCACGCGCTTAGGTAGAGAGTCTTTCCGACTGAGGGCATCAGCCACAACATTGGCCTTGCCTGGATGATACTTGATGGCGCATTCGTAGTCGTTCAGAAGTTCAACCCATCTCCGTTGACGCATATTCAAATCCTTTTGCTTAAGAATATGCTCGAGACTCCTGTGATCGGTGTAAATCGTGCACTTGGTACCGTACAGGTAGTGTCGCCATATCTTAAGCGCGAAAACAACAGCTCCCAGCTCTAAATCGTGCGTCGTGTAGTTCCGTTCATGAACCTTGAGTTGCCGCGAAGCGTAGGCTATCACTTTATCACGTTGCATCAACACACATCCAAGACCCTGGATGGATGCATCACAGTATACCACGAAGTCATCTGTGCCCTCTGGCAATGAAAGAATAGGTGCGCTGCAAAGCCTATCCTTTAAGTACTGAAAAGCGGTCTCCTGTGCATTACCCCATCTGTAAACGACACCTTTCTGTGTAAGCATAGTGAGTGGTTGCGCGATCTTTGAGAAGTCTTTAATAAATCGCCTGTAGTAACCCGCCAAACCCAAGAATTGGCGTATTTCAGTCGGTGTACGCGGTGCTGGCCAGTTTCTGATTGAATCAACCTTGGATGGATCGACATGAATTCCATCCTTGTTTACCACATGGCCTAAGAAGTGGACTTCACGAAGCCAGAAGTCGCATTTAGAAAACTTTGCATACAGTTGCTCTTTTCGAAGAAGTTCCAAGATAATACGTAGATGCTGCTCGTGCTCCTCCTGACTCTTGGAGTAAATCAAAATGTCGTCGATGAAAACGATGACGAACTTGTCGAGATACGGTTTGCACACCCTGTTCATAAGATCCATGAAGACTGCAGGTGCGTTTGTAAGCCCGAATGGCATGACCAGAAACTCGTAGTGACCATAACGAGTTCTGAAAGCAGTTTTGGAGACGTCCTCATCCCGGACTCTCAGCTGATGATACCCTGACCTCAAATCGATCTTGGAAAAGTAACACGACCCTTGCAACTGGTCGAATAAGTCATCTATGCGTGGAAGAGGATAACGGTTCTTCACCGTCACCTTGTTGAGTTCACGGTAGTCGATGCACATCCTGAACGTACCGTCTTTCTTCTTCACAAATAACACTGGAGCTCCCCAAGGCGAAGAGCTTGGACGAATAAAGCCCTTTTCCAAGAGCTCTTGCAGCTGCTTCGACAGTTCTTCCAGTTCGGTTGGAGCTAAACGATACGGTGCGCGGGCTATTGGTGTTGCTCCAGGAGTTAACTCCATCTGAAACTCGACTTGACGATGAGGAGGTAAACCAGGTAAATCTTCAGGAAACACCTGAGGGAAGTCACGTACAACTGGGATATCCTCCAGCTTCTTTTCCTTTGCCGATGCATCAGTAACGAGAGCCAGAATGGCAGTATGCCCCTTTCGTAAACATTTCTGCGCCTTCAGGTAAGAGATGATGCCAACCACAGCACCACTCTTGTCGCCCTGAACTTCGAGAGGTTCTTGACTGGAGCGAGGAATACGAATAACTTTTTCCTTGCATAAGATCTCTGCGTGATGTTGAGATAACCAATCCATGCCGATGACGACGTCGAAGCTACCCAAGACTATGGGTATGAGATCAATCGTGAAAGTCTGACCCGCTAGAACAATGCTACAACCCTTGACTACATGAGCGGCTTCTACACTTTTACCATTCGCTAGTTCTACGACGTGTTTAGTGTCTAGAGGTGTTGGTGTACGTTTTAATAAGTTACTCATTTTCAATGACATATAGCTTGTATCAGCACCCGAATCAAATAAGACAGTAACATAAATATCGTCGAGAAGAAACTTACCCATAACCACATTGGGATCATTCACTGCATCACCTCGACCCAACACAAATGCTCGACCACGAGCTTCATTGCCGTTGTTGTTGTTGTTGTTGTTGTTGTTGTTGCCCCCATTATTGTTATGGTTCCCGTTGCCCTGATGGTTGTTGTTGCGGTTCTGGTTCAACTGTGGGCAATCGCGTTTGAAGTGACCTTCAGCCCCACACTTATAACACCCCCTGTTGCCCTGTTGCTGATTCTGCTGATTCTGTGGAGCTGGTTGCTGAGGCTGCTGATTCTGATTTGCAGGGCGAGCGCTTCTACAATCTTTGGCCTCGTGACCCATCTTTAAACACCTTTGACAACGGCCCTTATTGCACTGGCCGCTGTGATGCCTGTTGCAGTTGTTACACTTTGGGAGATTTCCGCGATACTGTCTGTGGCTGCTCGATGAGTGCTGACTGGGACTTTGGTAACTGTCCGTCTTTCGCTGCTGATTCTGGGACTGAACCGAAACTGATGCTTTGCTTGAATCCCCCTCCCACTTTCTCTTACTTTCGCTGGGAGTAGCAAGTGTAGTAGTAGCAGTAGCGGTAGCACTGATACGCTTTGGCAGTTTGCCCTGGTCTACTGCCTGATCTGTGATGCGATGAGCGAGACGCTGGATTTCCTGGATGTTGTTGAGGTTAGCCGACGTTACGTGGCTCTGAATCTCTGACGCGAGCCCCTTGAGATACAACTCAATTCGCTTGTATGGAGGATCTACCATAGTTGGGCACAGCACAGCCAACTCATTCGATCTTTTGGTGTAAGCTTCGATTTCCGAACCAACCATTTTCAAGTTATACAACTCGTCCTCCAACTTGTGAATGTCTTCTCTAGTGCAGTATTCCCTCTTGATCAGTTCTTTGAATTCATTCCAAGGTGTGGCGTTAGCAGCTGCCAACCCTAAGATCTGCACTTGTGCGTTCCACCAAGTGAGCGCAATCCCTTCAAGTGTGCCAGTGGCGAACTTCACCCTGCGAGCCTCAGGGCATTCACACATTTCGAAAACCGACTCGAGCTTTTCAAACCAGTGGAGGAGTCCAACTGCCCCCTCCGTGCCACTGAACGAGCTAGGACGACAGTCCATGAAAGTCTTGAAGGTACACGCAGGTTGTTGCTGAGCGGGTTGACCTATTGTGTACGAATAGGACAAGGTTAAATACGAGAATTATTGTAGGATCTAAAGATCCTTGTATGAATCTATACCGCAGGATATACTACCTGCTTGGGCGGCTGCAACTGCCGCAGCAACGAGAGCCTCTAGCTGGGCTTGAGTCATGGTAATTCGTGCGGCCATTGATCTTCACATCAAAGGCAACATAAGTGAGAAAGGTTCGCGAATAGTGCGATGACAGAAGAGTGTAAGCACATAAGTATTCTCATGCAATGTCAAGTTGTGAGCAAGTAATGTAAGCATACTACGAGCAAAGTTCTGTGCAAATTCTAGCATGTAGGCAATAAACATAAACCTTATTACCTAGGGAGTTGAGTCTTGCACGTGGAGCGAAGCGTCGTTGTGGATCGTTGAGAGCACTGTTCTGGTTATAGTCTGGTTTTAATAAAAACGTTTTCCCATATTAAAACCAAGTTCTCTATAACCAATGGCTCTGATACCAATCTGTCACACCCCCAAAATCCACCTGCGGAGTATCACCGCTTGGGAGCGTGACTGACCAGGATCAAGCCACCAATCATATTGAACATGCATATAGTATTAAGTAAGATAAAAGAAAACCATCCGTTCAATACAAAAGGTGTTCAAAACATGTTATTGTCTTAAAGTGTAGCGGAAGCATAGTAATAATCCAACACTAGTAAATAGTTCAAATGTTATAATAGTTCAGCATAGAAACTACGAATCCTTGTCCACAACGACCCGCTTCTCCAGTGCAAGCTCCAAGTACCTAACGATCTGCAAGGCATGTAACAGAATGGTCAACAAACTAGTTGAGCGAGTTCACAGTAAGTAAATGTGTAACAGTAAGTAACAGGTGGCTCTACAGGGCCGATAGTAAGTTATGCTGGTGGGGGCTTCCCATGTTAAGTGACCACTAGACTGTTCGTATTATTATCCCTGTTCTTCGTCCGAGAACAGAAGTGTGTATAAAGTGTGCGTAGGTTTTACGCACGTATCCTTCGTAACCTGAGGATAGGAGTAAGTAATGCGTACACGTAGGTTTTACGTGCGTATCCTTCGTAACCGAGGATAGAATGGCATGTGAACCCGTAGGTGTTACCCCAACCTACGTAACCGTCCTGACATCCGAGGACATGATAGGTGACAGTCTAGTAAAGCATATGTACGTTCCTTTCAATAACAACCTTTAACCCATTCCCACAACCCGGGAATCCCATGCCTTAGTAGGAGTGTGAACTCACCTTGGTTTGCTCGGTATGCTAAGTTATGCACTCACAAGTAATTAATCACGTCCTAGTGTATGCACGTATAACAAATCAGTTCATGTTCGAAATTGTACGCATGCAGTTAATTGTTCACATAGCAGTCAGTTTGCATATCGGCACAACACGTAGTATTACACGAATATGTTCACCACCAAGCATGGCATGACAATTAATTCAACATATGTTCAATCAGTCAAAGTATGTTCATAATCCCTAACATCCTTCGAATCCAGTCACTATCTTTCGACAACAGTAATCACAATTATCTTTCGGAAACAATTACCACAATTATCCTTCGGGCCAATGTTATGTTCCGAATCCTATGTCATCTTTCGATCACACACATATCTTTCGGTCAACAGGTATCTTTCGGTCAACAGATATCTTTCGGTCAACAGATATCTTTCGGTCAACAGATATCTTTCGGTCAACAGATATCTTTCGGTCAACAGATATCTTTCGGTCACAACTATGTTTCGACTACAAGCATCTTTCGATCAATCAACAGTTACGTATATCACCATCAGTTACGAATATCACAGAAACAGAAACCCTAATCATCTACAGCCGTCATCATCATTAACAATCATCATCACATCAGTTACATTACACAGAAGGCACAAGATCATCTACGACAGTTACTATCATTCCTAGAAATCATTTAACGGTAACAAAATCAATCATCAACCAATCCGAATCGTCATCTATGTGTCATGTAAACATAATCATCATTTGGTTCAACTATCTAACATACATATCCGGTTTATCATAACCGATTCATAAAATATTATCATTGAACATCATCAAAACGGATCCGATAATCATGCATATCCGATTAACATACAATGATAGATTGCAAGACAATAGATAAATCATGGAATCAAAGCATCGTGAAATCAAAGCATCGTAAACAACACCACACACTAACCGGAAATCTGGATTACGGAATGAATTCCTTCGAACAGAGAGTAGGTCTGCTATATGCCTGCTATATGCCGTAACACACACAATGGAACTAGGGTTTTCCGGAAACTAACTGTTGTCTAACATGCATTCACGTATTTAAACGTATCACAGAAATGGGCCAAGCCCATTAGAATAACTGGGCCGAAACATATCGAAGGATATGTTTCGTGATTCATCATTCCGAAGGATGATCTTTCGGATCGAAGGATGTGTTTCGACATCCTTCGATTCATGCATCATGTTTCGAGGGACATCCTTCGAAAGTTGGGCCATGTATCATACTAACTAGTTAACACATAATACAAGTTTCACAATATGGCAATCAAATGTGCAATTAAGCAATTAGTCAATACATGTTCGTGTAATACCTATGAAATCAAATCTTGGAATTTCGAGTTGTCACATTACCAAACTTTCGTAAAACGTGCCATGAGAAATTCAGTGTGTTGCAGACCTTTTGGACCTAATACAACTTCACGCAACTCACAAACGCATTATATCCGATTATTCATGACGAGACTTCACCCTTAACACACTACGTTCATCTATCCAACACTTATGCTATTCACATACTTGTACTCTTTAAGAGTCATTCGTTCATTCTATACTCGTATTATTTTATACAAAACTCGTTCGCAATCCAGCTTGTTTAAACATTTGAGTCCTAACTTACCTCGTTACCTATAAAATAGCCTCCCTATTCTTGATTCTTGTGAAACTATACTTAGTATACCTCTATTGCTTTATTTAAAGTAACAAACCTTTTCGTTCCTCTCAATAAACAGGTTTTACGAAAGTATGATTTTTTTTATACTATCCTTAAAAACTTCCCCTTGCAAATCTACCTTGACGTTCTCCAAAATTTGGTACTTTTCAAAACTTTCAAACTTCCCAAGTTTCAATTCTTAATGATCACCTTTATGCCAAAAACTCTTTCAAGCCTTCCTCTTGAATAAATTTCGGGACGAAATTTCCTAAAGGAGGGGAGACTGTAACGCCCTGCGTTTTCAAACTTCCTACATTTAGAAACCTTACGTGAAATTCTATCTTTGGAAATCTTGTGTTCTTATAACCATTCTTTCATCGTAATCGTTGTAAAATACGGAACTTGCTTCGTAAATAAAACTTGTACATTACACTTTTTACCTAGTTAAATCATGTTTTATTTCATATTTCACCTTGTTACAAGTTAGGGGAAACATTGTTGCATATTATTACACAACTTAATTAACAAAATTACTCATTATAATGTTTTAAAAAAATAAAAAAAATAAAGAAATATGGCAGCCCAATTCAGCAAAATTCAGCCCCATATAGTTGGGTTTTGTGGGCTAGTTTCAAGGTGTAACCCCTTCTAAACACTTCCAAAGCCCAACCCATTGAAACCCTAATCCTTCCCCCTATAAATACCACTTATAACCAGCCTCCCTACCACTTTTGCAACCCTAAAAACTCACAAAACATCCACCAAACCGTAGCTGAAAGCAAGGGTTCGAGTAGATTGACACCCCTTCACGAAAATGAGCATAACTCACTCAATTCTTATCCGATTCACTCGATTCTTTTTCCTACTTGCTTGTATAATCATGGGGTTCGATTCCTAGACTTCTCCTTGGAGAAATCAGACCTGGAAATGCCCCGAAATAGTCCATAAACTTTCTGTTTGTTTTTATGTTCATCAAAAACTTATTTAAACCTATGCAACTTGTGTCTAACACATCTCATACCTATGTCCTAATGCTTACAACTTATCCCATGGTTGGTTAAGCTTAAAAACAAGGTTGAGACATTTAAAATCAGAGGATTAAACCTCATAAACTTGGTGTTTTGTTTAGGGTTTTTAACCCACAAGTCATGTCAAACTTTGTCTTTGATACATGAGTGATTATGGAACAACTTGGGTTGTCCAAACATACAATCCTCACATGATTTGATGATTTCTCTTAGTTAGTGTGTATATTTCTTATTCTTTATTGTATGTTCATGACCCTCCTTGGTTGTTTTTTTTACATCAAGTGTAGTGGTGAACACATAGAGGTGCCTAAATGGAAGACTTGATCTTCCTACCTCCTACATGACTTCTATGACATTTAGAGGTACCAAAATGAAGATTTTAATCTTCTACCTCATGCTTGAACTATTGGACATATATTATATAACCTAAATATATTATTCGAATAATCGAATCTTTGATGATGAACTAGTGTTCATATGTCGGGGTACTAGATTACATCATCCTAGACTATGATAACTTGTCACGATTCTAATGGAACCTTGTTCCATGAAAACATCTAAACTCCTTCGAGTTTCCTAGTGTCAAGAACAAGCATCATATGTACTAAATGATTATTTTCCATGTTATTCTCATATCTTATTTTTATGTTGTTTTAAACACCGAATCTCGACTCTAAACATACTTGAACCTTAACCCTTATACATTCGGACTCTAAATCTCTACTCGTCAACAATTGGATAATCGGAAAACATATGCAAACTTTGTGAGTATACTCGTACTTTTCCCCTTTTTACTTTTACCACTTTTGGGGTGTAACATGTTTACCTATTGAAACTTACACATGAACTTTTGTCTAAACACATGAACATTCCTATAACATGCTTGTATATGTGATGGCTTGATACTTTAAATTTGGGTGATTCTTATGTGTTGAACTTATCATTAACTTCGTACGAGCCAAACCTTGACATATGTAGCGCTATAGGATTAACGACCCGCCTCTACTGAAACTTTGGTTATGTCATGAGCAAGTTGCGTTTTCTTGGTTTGATATGTTAGACACATGCCATGTTTAAATGTTTATCTTGAATCACATGCTTGCTATGAGGAATTGTTCAAACTTATCTTTTGCTATGTACGTATCAAACTTGTATACTCGCCTTTGCTTTTGCATTGAACTTTATTTTAAACATGTTACAGGTTGAGGACGATGATGCTATGAAATGAAGTAGCGTTGATGCCTAGATACACATATAGACGTTAGGGTTTAAAAAGTTGTATCAAAATTTTGTTATGTTATCATGTTGTTTTGTTAAACTTGTCGTATTTGAATTTCTTGCAATGTTGACTATTTGAAGTTATGAAATGAAATGAAATTTGGATTTTCTAAATATTGTCACAAATAGCGTTATGATGTCTCTAGCAATCTTCACACTTCGTCTCATCCCGATGTTTCCGCCATTGGTTGGGGTGTGACAACCAACCCTTACGAAGAATTGCAAGAAGTACAAGACGCGGGGGGGAGAGACTCGTCGCTTACCATTACTCCGATTACTTCTCTTGTACCCAATGCAATTATTACACCTGAAGCTACTGCACCAACTCCAAATTCACCTCTACAATCAGAACCCATTACACCTCATGACGAAGGCACATCAAACGCTCAAAACCAAAACAACGCTGAACCCGATAATCTACTCAGGAGGTCATCCAGGCAAAGAAGGCCTCCTAATTGGGATGATTATGTTACCTACCTGACTGAAATGGATCCCGGAAAGCTCAATGATCCTATCTCTTACAATGAAGCCATTAGCAGTGATCAGTCTTCTGAATGGAATAAAGCAATGATTGATGAGCTTGATTCCATGAAGAAAAATGACGTTTGGGATTTGGTAGAATTACCCAACGGAGTCAAACCCGTAGGATGCAAATGGGTGTTCAAAACAAAACTGGATCCGAATGGGAACGTTGAACGCTACAAAGCGAGATTGGTCGCAAAGGGCTACACTCAGAAAGAGGGAATTGATTATCAAGAGACGTTTTCACCTGTCTCTCGTAAAGATTCATTAAGGATCGTCATGGCCCTAGTAGCTCATTTCGACTTAGAGCTGCATCAGATGGATGTTAAAACTGCTTTCCTTAACGGAGATTTGGACGAAGATGTTTACATGAAGCAACCTGAAGGCTTTGAGCCTGAAGGTCAGGAGCATCTAGTCTGTAAGCTGAAGAAATCCATTTACGGGTTAAAACAAGCATCACGTCAGTGGTACCTCAAGTTTGATGAAGTCATGAAGAAGCAAGGTTTTATGAAGAATCAAGTGGATCAATGCACCTACCTCAAGATGAGTGGGAGCAACTTTACTATACTTGTCCTTTATGTTGACGACATTCTATTGGCAAGTAATAGTTTAGACATGTTGCATGAGTCGAAGCGGTTACTCTCGCATAACTTCGACATGAAGGATCTCGGAGATGCATCTTACGTCATTGGCATCGAAATTCACCGAGATAGAAACAAAGGGATCTTAGGATTGTCCCAAAGGGCCTACATAGATCGTGTCCTTACACGATATAACATGCAACAGTGCAAACCCTCCATCGCTCCAGTAGTTAAGGGAGATGTTTTCGGTTCGTTTCAGTGTCCGACAACAGAGGTTGAGAAGGAGCAAATGAGCCAGATACCTTACGCATCAGTAGTCGGGAGCTTGATGTATGCTCAAGTCTGTACTCCTCCAGATATCGCTTATATTGCTGGAATGCTAGGCCGTTATCAGACTAATCCTGGCTTAGATCAATGGAAAGCAGCTAAGAAGGTACTTCGATATCTGCAAGGGACGAAAGACTATAAGCTGACTTATAGAAGAAGTGATCATTTGGAAATGGTGGGCTATTCTGATTCTGACTTTGCCAAATGCAAAGATGACAAGAAATCCACTTCGGGCTATATCTTTATGTTAGCAGGCGGCCCTATCTCTTGGAAGAGTCATAAACAACAGTTGACCACAACTTCCACAATGATGGCAGAGTACATTGCTGTTTATAACGCAACCTGTCATGGAATGTTGATTAGAAATCTGGTCACTGGACTCAAAATTGTTAATTCCATTTCTAGACCATTGAAGCTTTACTGTGATAATTCAGCTGCTGTTAGTTTCTCGAACAGTAACAGTTCGACTAGAGCTGGTTTATATCTCGATACGAAATATCTATTTGTACGTGAACGTGTTGAGGAAAATAATCTTTGTATCGAGTATATTAGTACTAAGGATATGCTTGCGGATCCGATGACTAAAGGTCTCCCTCCTAAGGTTTATGAAGAACATGTTCGGAATATGGGATTATGTAAAGACCTTATTTGAGCATATTGTACTAGCTTATATTTTATGTTTAATGAAATTTCCTCAAGTTTGATTTTGTATGTCTATTAGAATATGTTCAACCGGTATAATGGTATATAGACAAATAAAAGTTACAAATCAAACAAAGGGCTTACGCGTATTTTGATCATAACGGCTAGGTTTTAAATTAAGGCTATAGTATGATTAATGGGGGTCCTGAGTCGCATAATGATTCAACGGCTGTATTTTTCTGCTATAGTACTTGTTTAAGGCTAAAATGAGTGTTAACTCCTGATCAGGCTTATCTAATACTCATAGTAAATGATTACTCGGCTAAGTGGGAGAATGCAAGATTAAATATATTATGTTTAATATTTAATCTATAGCCATCTTAATCATTTACATTATAGAGATCAAAATATATTAGAACCTATTATTTAATTAGTTGGTAATTGTTGATGGACCATATTACCCTTAGTAACTAATTAGGTTTCCTCCTGGGTGCTTATATAAGGAGAGTTATGTGGAGGTTTAGGGGTTACTCAATTACACAATTCACACACCCCATTAGCCATAACATCATCACGAAACCTCCTCTCCTAACCGATACCCTTTTCGGTTTCTAAGTCCCCATCATCAGTCAGCACCCTAAGGAGGAACTAGATCAAGATGACAGGCATGTCGAACTCCCTCACAGGATTCTCCTCTGCACTATCTGCTGTGACAGGTATGATTTATATTGTTTTCCTTCATGCACAAACAGAACTGAACCAACAACCTGGTTACTTAGCAGTGTCGTAATGCGAGTGGCCTACGTTGGGGTTCGTTGTGAGATTTTTTTTAGGGAATTAGGGCACAAAATTGAGAAACTTAGGGAACGAGATGGAGACTACACTTCGATTTGGGTCGAGGCAGACAATGTTGAGAAGCAGTTGTGGCAGAATAGTGGTGGTGTTTTGATGGCAGATGGATGCGGTGCACAGGTAAAGAGATGGATGCAGCTTGTGTCCACCACCTTCTAATCCACCAACACCCATTCCTCGGCCAGCTGGAACACCACCACCAGCTAATCCTAATCCACCTGCTTATCCACCAACAATCAACCCACCTGTAATTAATCCACCAAAGCCACCATGCACCAGCATTGGTCAACAAGTCATTAAGCCATCAACCCCACCGGCAGACTTCAAAGGTAACATCATTTTGGTTCTTACATAACTAAAAATATCCATTTCATAAGTTTCAAGAATCATTTCCTAATCTTATGGTTATGGATGTAGGATGCTTTTCATCTTGTGGATTAAGGTGCGAGTTACATTCGAACCAAGAGAGATGTCACCGAGACTGCATGGCATGCTGCAACCGATGCAAGTGTGTTCCTCCCGGTCAGTATGGAAAGAAAGAGATCTGTGGCTCATGCTACACAGATATGAAGACTCAAGCTGGTAGACCAATGTGCCCATGAAGACCATGCATCTTTTATAGTAGTTACCAGCTAAAGTTTAAGAATAAATTGGTCGGTCTTGTCTTTTGAATTTCAGTTGTTGTTTGCTTGCAAAATTCTTGATATCAAGCAGGAGGGAGTACTTTAATGAATACAATATGATGTTTATCATTACGCAATTAACAAATTATGTGATGTTTATCAACTATCATCAACAAATTATATTTTCTTCTAGTCATAATATTATTTAAAAATTTCATAGTTGAAAATAAAATTAAGTGATTTGGCCCATGACATTATAGCCTAGTGGTATTTTGGGGATGAGATAAGACTTAAGGACCATGAGTACTGGGTTCGGTTCTCACAAAGGGGGTTTTCCCCATATTTATTGGGTTTCCTCGTGAATTCGTGGTGTATATGCATTATTGCCTAGTGGAGATGAATATGATCGGGTGGTTCCGCTGGTGGCACGATGATACTCTAGTGGTCTGTAAGTGATCCAAATTTGTCGTAAAAAAATAAAAATAAAAAAGTGGGTGATTTGATAAAATAAAAATCAAAGAATGATATTTGATGTTGGACGCGTAGTAGTTTTATTCTTTGAAAAGTGAAAATATACTGGTAAGCCCAATAATGTTACTATTAGGCCCAGTATTAAATCGCAGGGGAATCAAGTGCCCGAGGGAATAAAAGTGTAAGGTTTTTTTCACCCATTTATTTTTGTAATATTACAAATTACTAACTTAACACACATTTTGTTTATATTTTGTCACTTATGACTTGCTTCGTAATCTTGCAAAACTTTCCAACTCTAGTAACCCAATTAGTTTGCTCCGTGACAAAGGATGAGTTCTATTTTTTTATTGTTCTTTTTATAAAAAGAAATATATTTTGAATTGACAATTAGAAATAAATGATATTGAAGGGGTATGGTCTTAATCATGCACAAGACATGCGCGTAAGACTACTTGTTTTGGTTTAGGTGAGCACCAAGATTCTTTCTGTAATATTGCTTCATCTGGCGCTGACTGAACACTGGATAAAGTCACTGCTAAAACCACATGACCCAGTTATGGTCCAAGTGAGTAGCTTTAGTGAGTTTTTTTTTTTTTTTTACTTTTTAATTTTATGTTTATTATTTCTAAATTTGTAAACTAATATTAATAGAAAACACTAATTTTTAAACATCACATT
The DNA here is from genome assembly GCF_002127325.2 of Helianthus annuus. Lineage (NCBI taxonomy): Eukaryota > Viridiplantae > Streptophyta > Magnoliopsida > Asterales > Asteraceae > Helianthus > Helianthus annuus. Next base: position 46,908,947 of record NC_035449.2, read on the forward strand.
AAAATAAAAAGACTACATGCAACAAACAATACTAGTTTAATACAAGATCATCAGGTCATCTAGCCCACAAATGCTCGATCAACTAATGGCGAAGGTTTCTGTGTGTCTCACGGTTCTTGATATTGTTTATGTTTTAGAGTTTTTTGAACATCAGTGATTGTCGATTCACCACGTGGGACATCACCTTGTTAGTTTTGACAAATAGCTCATACCTTGGTCCTCCGGAATCATGTTTATGTAGAATTAGACAAGTGTAGACAGCGTCCATTATTTTCTCTCGTGTCATAAAACGTATTGGGTTGGCAATCAAATGAAATCTTTTCTTTAGAACTCCAAATGCTCTTTCAATATCCTTTCTTGTTGATTCTTGCTTCTTTTAAAGTACTTTCGTTTGTCATCAATTGTAGACGAAAAAGCTTAAACAAATAAATACCGTCAACCAGGTAGTCGTTGTACTTGAATTATTCCCCGTTTGCATAAAACGATTGTGTTGGCTCAACCCCGTCGATAATGTCATCGAATATTGGGGATTGATCAATAACATTTAGGTCATTATTTGACCCACCAACTCCAAAAATGCATGCCAAATCCAAATATCATGCGAGGCTAAAATAGTGGCGTATAAATGTTTAGTTAGCTCCCTCTCGATCACGATCAAGTGGTGGTTGTCTCATTAGCCCTCGTCACCTTTAAGACCACTCAACCAAGTAGTTAACCGGCATCCTACCCGCTTCAATAATGAGATCGTCTTCTTCGGAAGAATCAGATGAAGAAAATGCATTCCGTTCCATTTTATGAGATTAAGAGAGTTTTTTTTAATATGAGAGAAATGTGGGAGTAACAGAGGTTTTTATTAAAGATTAATGGAGAAATGTGGGTATTTTTTAAAGGTTTAAAGGGTTTATATAAGTTTTAAAATTAAAATTCATTTAAAAAACCCAACAGCTACTTTCACCTTTCCCATGCCCAACTTGATGCCCGTGGCACCCCGTTGCGGTGCTTGCGAGCGAACTTGGATCCGACTAGCTCACGCGAGCCTTAACTACTGCCACAACATGCAGTCTAAAGGACCATACCCAAACTTTTTCAACACAACACTTAGCTATTCCTAGAGCTCCTAGGCGGACCTCGTCCACGCGCACACAGTAATGACAGCTAACATAAGTACATATAGTACAAATGGCAGGAGCCTGCAGCCAATCAGAGAGCGCCATACCCTGTCCACACAATTCCCACGATGATTAATTGTACAAGAGACAATAGTAACATGTAGCCAATTAGCATGTGTCATTCAGTGCTCCATGATCTCTACTCACAGGTGATGACATACTCGACAACAAGTACACTCGGCAAACCACGTGGCACCATTCAACGTGCACCAACGTCCCTTTATCTCTGTAAACACTATTTGTCATGTCAGAGGGGGCCAACCGGATATTCCTTGTTGGCAACGTCTGGCCCAAGGCCCACCAGCCCATCTTCTTCTCCACACTCTTCGGCTATAAATACCAGCATTCATCCACAGTTTTAAGGATCAGTTCTCTTACTCTCTCTCACGATTGACACGCACTCGTTTATTCTCTTAAAAACGAATACTTATTGTCACGCCGGATTGTGGTTACAAGGAGAACTCCCACCTCACCTCCTTATATCGAGCTTCACGGTGTTCTTGTTTTGCAGATCCATTCTCATAGTAACCTCAGTCGCTGATCAATAAAAGATTAAGAATTAACCATCTTGTCAGGATCACAATCCATTAGCCTGAAGCTTATGATTAAGACTTAGTGTTTCTTTAGATATAGCTTTGCCTTTTGTTGTTATGGTCATTAATCGCATTGCCCCTCTACTATTATTTCTATGTTCTGTGTTTAATTTGTTGATGAGACACTATCGTAGTTCTATCATTTTGATGGATAAAGGTTTTAGGTTAGTGGAGTTCTAGTCGGTTTGTTTAATTGTTTGTGTTATATATTTTTTTGGAAAAGGGTGTTCACTTTGATTTTTATTAGGAATATTTTGTGGTGATACAAAATAGGTTCTTTAAGACATATTTTATTATTTTGTACAAGTGTCGGTGTCGGCATGTTTTGTAGTGAAATCGGCCGAAAATGTCGAACAGTTTGTAATGCATGATACCAAAACACGTAACAAGTTTAAATGCCAGCAAGTCACCCAAATGTCTTCAATAAAATTAAACGAAAAACTTGAAAAATGTTACTTTTATCCTCTTGAACTTCAAATTTGTCAAAATAGTGTAAGATTAAATATATAACTATAAGTATTTAATCTATTAGTTATTATCATTTATTTATACTAGTCATTTACCCGCACGATGCGGCGGGAGTGACGATTTACAATAGGATACTCATTTACCGTTAGTTTATCAGTCGTCTCATGATACATTGCTATACATACTTGTGATGAACTATTTTCTCTTAATGGCGTATAAAATCAAGATAAACCCCTACAAAAGTTACAAGGACCAGTAGTTCCAGTCACAAAATAACTTCTAAACTAACACATTCCTATAATTCAATAAATATTTGATGATAGAGTCAAAGCATGATGCAATTCCCACAAATCTAGAAATGGGGATGTACCCTCTAGCCAAAATCAGTTCTAAGGCTGAAATAAAACAAATAAAAAAAAGTAGTCGTATTCCTCCTTCTCCTGTGAGGTTGCCAGACAAGTGTGATAATGTCAGTTTAGTTATATATATATAAAATTTTCTAAGATTGGCTAAAGTCTTAAGTTTATGTGTAATTATAGCATGGGATGATACTTATGATGAGTCTTATGCTATTGATTGTTGGTATGTATATATGTAGGCTTTAGACCTCAACATCACAAAAACTATATTAACTTAGGGTTGTGTTAAATTCACCCAGAAATAGGAATACGGTCAGGAGAGATGGGTAGGCAAGAAAGAGAAAAGGGTAGCTTGCTTTTCAATTAATTTAATTTTTTTTTAGCTTCAGTTATTTATTATATTCTGAGAAGTGAAAACCCTGCCATTTACTGGAAAACAACAAACGGTCATTATTAGTATTATTATTATTATTATTATTATTATTATTATTATTATTTATTGTTATCATCTTTATCTATCTGCTCTTGAAATTTTATACGAAGGTAACTTATAAATATAGGGAAATACTTTTGTTCTTAAATATTTTTAGATTTTATTTAGGTGTATATAAATAAATTTAGTTTCAAAGAGATAGCATGGTGATAAAGTGGTGTATATCAGGATTAGTTATTTATTAATATTGATATTAATACTACTAATAGTATAACAATATATAAAAAATAATAAAAAGTAACAAAAATATTATAAAATAAAATAATATAAAAAACATAATTATTACTTTTGACTTTAGAATAAACTAATATTTTTAAGTAGTTAATCATTACCAAATTAACTAATTTGATATATTAATCCAAATTATGGGTCTATTTATTATATCCCATTAACTTTTCATGACAAAGTAGGAGTTGATATAATCAGCAAAAATATACAAGTAACACAAAAAACAATGTTATTGGTTCAATACTAAGATAGTGCAACTTTTTAAGTTCTAGATTACAATGCATTTCATTGCCTTTTAAAATAACAAAACCACTCAATTTATTATTTCAATGCATCTCATTGCATTTTAAAATAACAACAAAACTACTTAATTTTTTTTGAACGGCTAAAAATTCCATTTATCACAAAAAATTATATACATCACTTATTCCAGCAAGCTGCTAGAACAGAACCCCCTTACAAATATTACACCCCATTCTTACATCAGCTATCATACAACTAAAACACTAAAATATTAAAGGAACACCACTCCTCCCATTCCAAATCTTGCCTTTTCCTGCGGTTTTTAATCTATAAGAGAGTTATGAACTGCTACGATCTTTTTTTGTTTGAATTGCTTTGATTGCTCCACCAATAATGCTACCACCATTCTTCTTTAGCTTCCAAACTTTACCAAATGAGGCTTTCACTATAAGCTTTGATGTATGACCAGCATAAACACCTGAAATATCAGAATTCAAGCTGATTACATGTTAGTACCCCTAGGCCCTAACTTAACCAGGATCAAAACCTTATATTCTGACATTAGGCTATCATAGTGATGACATGACACCAGGAAAAAAAAAACTGAAACTTTGGTATTTCTTTATAACCTAGATAAAAATGGTTACCTTAATATGTTTTTCTAACAACCAAGTGAAAGACCATTAAAAACCATAAAGGCATGACAGCAGCTTAAGGCCCACCAGATGCAATTAGGATCTGAAGCAAGCCAAATTTAGACACCAAAGAAATCTGCAGTTGAATCCAATTACGAAATATGGGTCCCAAAATAGGACTACGACGCAGATGACGCTTTGCTAAGTTTGGTGCTTAAAACATATGAAAATGCTTTATCGGTCTAATGGATAGGCCTTTTGAGTTATGCAACATAGCTGGGGTAGAGGGGGGAATTGAAAGTGCCAACTTTCCATTTGTCACGCCTGTAATTGCTTCGGTCTAACCACCATTTTCATTTTCCACCTCAGCATGTGTCGTTGAGATCATCGTGAGCTTTACTTGCATGTCAAGCCAACTTTAGCAAAAAAGGAACCCACGTCCATTTTTGACTCGTTACCCAACCCGCTCATTTTGCAAATTCTAAACTACTGCAGAATGAAGATATATATTAAAAGTAAAGCTAAAAGGTACATGTAAAGAGTAGGTTACTCACAACAGTCATCACAAGTCATCTCACCACCACACCATCTTTTGAGAGCAGAATATAAAGGCTAAGTTTAGTGAATTTGATACCCTATTGAAAGGCTTCTCGACAGACCATCATTCCACGTCACAAAATACAATTTTAACCCTTTTTCACCAAATCAACCAGTTCTGACCGGCATGAAAATAAAATTGACCTAACAATTTTCTCAGCTTTTTATGTAAAATTAGGGTGTTAAACGGGTCGAGTTGGCGGGTCCAACCCGACCCGAACCCGAAAATTTTATACAAACCCAAACCTGACCCGAACCCGAAAATCTTGTCATACATATGAACTCGAACACGACCCGAATATTAGCGGGTTGACCCGAACACGACCCGTTCAACCCGAATTTTCAAACTTTTAATTTTTTTCACAATATAATATATTAGAATTAAAACTTTACTTAAAAAAAACAAATGCATATGACACAATTGCGTTTTAATTATAAAATTTTATGTCAATCTCTCTTGTTAAGTTATAATTATGCATAAAATACACACTCAAATTAATTTAAGACATAAAACATTTTGTAAAAAAATAAAATATAATATAAATGGGTTAAACGGGTCAACCCATCAACCCGACTGGGTTGATCCAAACCCGACCCGTTTAGCTAAACAGGTTCACGGGCTCAACCTGAAACTGACCCGAACCCATTTAGACTAAACCTAAACCCGCAAATTTCGTGTTAGGTTCGTGTCGTGTTTTCGGGTCGTGTCAGAAATTCACATCCCTATGTAAAGTATACACGAAAGAACTCGGGGCAACTGGTCGAATCAAATTCTTGGTTAACACAATTTCCCATCCTAATCCTTAGTTACCTTGACAGAATAACATTCAACATAAAAACATCATTCTTATAATTACAATGACTCATAAATCCTTACTGTGCTGAAAATTTGTGCCTCAGGAAGAAAGAAAGAGCCATCTGGTCGCAGGCATGTGGTAGTGACCCTGACAAAAAGAAAATGAAAGCGAAAAAATGAAAAAAGAAAACAATGAAACTTATATTACATACACACGCATACATATCACATTAAAGGCTTGCCTCTTAACCAATAGTAAAGGAATCTTTTGTTCCAATGAGATGAGTTTCGGTATTGGTACCTGGGTAATTTTCTCCAGCAATGTAAAAATCTTTTTGCTTATATTTAGGATATCTCTCGAAAAAATTGACAAGAAATACAAACAATGTTCCACTACATAAAAAACAAGTATAAATGAACAAACTTTAAACTTAAAGAACAAAACTCTATGCAGCCTAATAGAAAAGGTGAACCTTTTGCCAAAATTGTGGGGCTTTTACCAGCTTTTGCATCACCAACAATGTACAAATCTGATGAAGTGTTTGAATATGAATAAACCAACTACAGCTGGTGATTCAAGGAAACGCAAATTTGTCACTGTCAAGTTAAAATGTCATGATCAATTGCAGTCTTGCAGATGTTAGTTCCCAACACAACATCATTTTTTAATAGCAAGCAATATATTAAAACAAGCCAACTTCCTATGGCAACAAAAGTAAAGATACATATAAAAGTATAATACAAAGACACCAACAAAAAGGGCATGAGTTGAAACAAATACCCTCTGTGAATAAAAAGACCAAACATTCTTAAGGGAGGACTGCAGCCCACAGGAAGCTCCACTTTGCTTAATCCATCCCATATATCATTCCCATGTTGCACTGTACACTGATTAGACCTTCCAAACCTTTGCCATGCTTGTACCTGGTGTAAGAAACAATAAAATAGTCAAACAATCACTCATTAAAAAGCCTAGGAGCATCATTATGGACTAAATAGAAGATAAATAACAGAAAGAAAATTACCACTACCATCTCAAAGTTGGACATCTGAGCCATCTCTTTAAAAGGTTTCACTTTAACTCATGGTTTTGACTCATGAGCCAGCCGATCCCTTTGTATGGCAAAAAAACTCAATGAAATATAAGACAACACCAAAATGAAACCTTTTAAAGAGAACTAAACCTTTTTATAAACTTAGATAACAAGTTCAAATATAGATAAAATCCCCAGATCAATAAACGTGTAGCATCTAAAATTAGTAAAGCATTTAACTTTTAAATCTTCAATTAATACCAAGTTTCCTTAAATCCTTCATTACGTAGCAAAATCCACCCCTATGGTTGCTAAACCAAGCCCAATGGTTGGTGAAAATGATCTTTTTTTGTGGTGTTCATGTCAAATGATGCATCGACTTAAAACGGATCAGGCCAGCCAACTTAAAATGGTTTAGGCCAGGTTAGACTGACAGGGTCAGGCCAAGTTAGACCGACAAATAGTAAGTCCTAAACTAATATTTGAGAATTTTCCATCTGAATTAGAATCTCCATATGAAGTTTACAAATTTAAATTATTTTATAACAATTCCTTCTCTTCATTTCTGTTATCTTCCTATGTATTTATTAAACTAAAATATCAATTGATTTTAGCAACAAACACTACCTTAAGCAAAAGCATTAATTAACAAATCAAAAACTAAAACACCACTTTCTAGATATTAAACTTACAGATCAAGAAAACACTATACATTCACTAATTACATTAAAAAATCACTTAATTTAGCAACACACTACCTTACACAAAATACTTAACCAAATCAAAAGTTAAAACACCAGCTTCCACATATTTAGACATAAAAACCCTAGAAACCATGAAAATCTCACCAATATCCGAGTAGCCAATGTATTCGACAGACCACGATTCGCGAGTGCATCCAGAGCCACCTCAGCCGCTAAATGTTCCGCCTGCTGGAGCGTCGTGTAGTACTTAGGGCTCTCATATGTCTCGCCATTAAGCATCATACAGTAGAGACAAATGCTCTGTCTTGAAGAATATCCAACCGGAGATCACCAATTGAAACCTATCCGTCTCACTCTAAAATTCTGTAACAAATGGTCAGGATAGTCATTACACGGACCGATCTAACAACCAATGAAACATGCAAGTGAAGAAGTACTTACCGGAGCTTCATCGGAGTAACCCTAGCCGCCATCGCCGGAGGCGACAGCTAGGGTTTTCTGTATAGTATGGAAAACACCACCAAGGTCAGATAATCATAATCACTTACCTGCTACCACAACCTCACCATCTTCATCTCTATCGATTCATCAGAACCGCCACAGTCATCATAATCAGAGGGCAAGGCAAATAAACAAGCAAGAGCGAAGCGATGGAGATGCGTCTCTTTCTCTCTCTAGATTCGAAGCGGGGTTGTGTGAAATGAGAGATGAGAGGATAGTTTTAGGGGTGGAGATATGAAGTTTTGATTTTTGAAATCCCGCCCACAAATTAGATATCCCGCCCAACAGAGAGTTCTGCTTGTGTTGAAAAGGTACTTTCAAAATATTTGTGCTTAAATGTTTGTATAATGTGCTTGAAAAGCTTGTACAATGGTAAATGACCATTCTTGCCCTTCCTATATGCTTATTAAAGTAGTATAGATATAGATTATATAGATCAAAATATTATTAAAATCTCATAATATATTAATTGGTAATTGTTGATGGACCGATTTACTCTTAATAACTAATAAGATTTCCCCTTATATGTATTTAAGGAGATGATTAGAAAAGGTTTATGTTAGACATTCACAATAACATCACACAATAATCTCGACCTCTTCTCTCTCTCCATAATCACGAGTTCTTCACCCTAAAGAACTCGGAACTACCATCAATCATATACATCCTAAACGGGAACCAGATCAAGTTGATTGACATGCCGAACTCCATGACTGCTTCCATTTTGGACTCTCTGATGGCCTGAATCTTGTAACAGATATTACATTCACATGTTTTCCATTACGTACTTACGAAACTGATCAACAAATAATAATAATAATAATAATAATAATAATAATAATAATAATAATAATAATAATAATAATAATCTTATCTAACTTCTAAGAGTAAATTACAAAACTCGTCCTTTATATATGTATGTTATTGCAAATCATGTCCTTTGTCTTCAATAATTACATTAATCATACCTAATGTTTACAAATCCTAACATATTATATCCTTTAACCTAAACCCAAACCCAGTTAATTTTAGTCACGTGGGACCCACATGAGGGCATTAATGTCCTTTCACCTACAACTCTCTTTCTCCCCCATTTAAAACCCCCAAATAACCTTGATCAATGGATCCGTTGAATCATCAAGCACTTGAATCACAATGCGATCAAACGGCCATGAAAGCCCACATGCAGCTCCAATTGACAGCTGAGAAACCTGTTTACACAAATCAATTAACAAAACACAAAAACATAAACAAAGCAATTGCAAAAACATACCTCTTTTTCATTAAACGTTGGAACTTGAACAAGAACAAGAGGGTAAATAGAGCACCCAGCTCAACATTATCTTCGAATGGTTCCCATTTATAACGTTTTTCTGTTGTTTTGCCAAACACTTTGTTAAATGCAACCACGATAGCCATGTAAACCTTTTCTGTAAACATCATTATCAACATCATAGATTAATATACATAAAAATTCTCAGAAATGGCACCACTAGCGACACCCTGATCTGACCCCAGATCAGCATAAGTTGCCCTGCAATGTCGTACTGTGCATCCACCAATAATTCGGGAAGAAGTTTCATCATTGAAAGCATCTCCATTCACTCTGTTTTTTTTTTTTTTTTTTTTTTTGTGTTTACAGATTAGAGAATGCTCTGTTTTCTGTTTTGTGGTTGGATTAAAAGTAGGCAAAATGTTGAATTTAAAATAAACGCATCTCGTTTTAGAGCACAAGGACATTTCTACTTGAGTATTTTACATGCCCCTTTATTGAAAACTAATGATTTCATAAAGTTCTATGATCTTTAATAATAACAATTAGAGGCAACAAAGCAATGAGAAAGTTAGGAGGGGTGAGCAGAAAGGCAAAAATGACGTTACTTATAAAGCTCACAAGGATTTGCAGGTGTGGGGTGGTTTGGAAGGAGGGGAGATTAGGGTTATTTGGGGTTTTAATGGGGGAGAAAGATGGTAGATGAAAGGACAATAATGCCCTCATGTGGGCCCCACGTGATTAAAATTAACTGAGAAAATTAACTTGATTTGGGTTAAAGGATATAACATGTTAGCATTTGTGAACATTAGGTATGATTAATGTAATTATTGAAGACAAAGGATATGATTTGCAATAACATACATACATAAAGGACGAGTTTTGTAATTTACTCAACTTCTAATAAACGATTCTAATTAATAGCACCTGACACTCTTTATTTCAATCTCACAATTTTTACTTGTAATTATTTTTATACTTTTTTTTAGATAATTAATACATGTATATCACTTATTATAAATGTAGAAATCCCTATTCTAAGACCATCCGGTGTGGTTTGCGTTGGGGTGGCGTGGGGCTTCAAGAACGTTGGCACACTACCCTGAGGCATGGTGTGGAGGTGGTGTGAGGGCACCGGCGTGGAGATCCTCACTTGGCGTGGGTTAGATGAGATGGTGATGTAAACGGTGGTGATTGGTTGTTGCTTTGATAATTGACTCCGATTGGTTGCTTTGATGATTGGATTGAAGATTTAAGCCCCTTGCCACGTTACTACCACTCTGTGCTTATAGGGCAAAGTACCCTCTACCTATGTGGCAACCACGTGTCGTTCTACGCCCCCTTCAAGCCTTCCAACATCGTATAACCTAATAAATGATTTTAAAAAATGTCACCTGTCACTATCAGAATCACTCTTCCACATTTATCTTTTACACTAATTTTAATTAAAACATTAATTTTTAATTCCTACAATATGGAAATATGCATGTTAAATTTTTATATAATCTCTATCTCTATCTTTACATTATTGTTTATTTATTATACCTATACCTAACCTAATAAATAAAAATCTTACGGGACACATAACACAATTCTATGTAACCTTAATTTTTGGTTTCGCATGATCCGTATACTCATTTAGTTTACACACAGATTCTTACCCGTTATAAATTTACCTGATTTTCTTTTCAATATTATATTTAATGCATTGCTTATTTCGTTTTTATCAACCTCACATGTTTTTCATTATTTAAACTTTACTATTTTATAATAAAGTTTTAATCTACAGCTATTTAGTTTCTATTTTTCTAAATTTGAAAGTCGTAATTCTCATTTTCCTTTTTTGCCTTTTATGATCCCACGTATTTAAAATTACGAAAACAAACCCAAGTTTTACTAATTCAAGCAGTATAATCCATAGAGTTCTAACCTAGTGATTATTTTTTTATTTATTATATACTGAATACCAAATTATTTGATTTGTCAAATATTCAATATCGTATTTTATGACAATTGATATATTTTCAAATTGAAATTCATACCTAAATTATTTCAAACTAATTTTCATTATTAATAATAATTATAATTATATGAATTAAAATCCTTACGCCCCGTTTGCGGTATGTTCATATATTGTATATATGTGTGGGTGCTCGGGGTGCAAAAGCGAAAGTGCACTAATTTTAACGTTATTTTACTAGTTTCATGAAAATAACGTTAAAAGAGGGGGATAGTTAATCATGCATCATATGGTGGCGTTGATAGCCGAAAGACAAGTGAGTACATGCACTAATCAGCCTTTATCTTAATTGTTGAGTGTTATGTGTCTTATGTCCAAGGCTTGATGCAAAAATACTATCGAGTTGGGGGTCTCACTGGAAGCAGTCTCTCAATTCCTACGGGGGTAGAGGTAAGACTGTCTACATCTTACCCTCCTCAGACCCTACCTTAACTTTGCTATTGATGGGATTTACTGAGTATGATGATGAAGATGATATGAATTAAAATCCTCCTATACAATCATCCTTTAATAACAAGTTTACTATTTAATCTATATCTATATCTAAGATATAGATATATACCCCACTCGTTTGCGGCGGTAACGTCATTTCGGAAACGTCATTTCGGAGGAAACGAAGGGGTAATCGTTGATGCTTCAAGGTGGTGGTGTTGGTGGTTGCTGGTGGGGTGGTGGTATTGTTGGTGGCGGGTGGATGGTGGTGACGGTGGTTGTGGTGAGAGACGGTGGGAGTAGGTGATGGTGGTGGTAGGAAAGTTAGAAAGAGAGAGATAGAAATATGATAGAGAGAGAGAGAGAGAAAATAATTGTATATATGAATAATCTTGTTTATGTATTTATTATTGGTTATTTTTATTTTTATTTTTTATGATTATTATTTTAATATTTAGGGTAAAATGACCATGATACCCTCATATGGAGTCCAGTTTGCTAGACTTGACCATGAAAATTAACTGAGTTAGGGCTAAATGACATAATGTATAAGAGTTTGTAAACATAGAGTACATTTTATGTAATTATTGAAGACAAAGGATACAGTTTGCAATAAGTGACATACATAAAGGACGATTTTTATAAGAAAAGTATGACGGGCATCTGTCATCCTGTAGAGCCATCTACTTTTGAGTTGTTACATCTCCTTTCCAACTTAATTATGAATAATTATTCTTTTAATCAAAGATGATTAGTATATCATTAAACAAATGAATTTATTATGAAATTAATTATTAATTGATTAAATAAACCTATTTTTTACTTAAAACTTCATCAAGTTTAAAATTATGTTACTAAAATTAAAAAACAAAGAATAATGACGATAATTGCTTTTATAGGTGATTTCTAAAAAAAGTCAAATATTTATAGTGGTTAGATTAGATGGTAAAAATGGTAAATATACAATATGTTAAACAATAAAAAATAGGTGATATTAAGAAAACAAAGTTGATAAGCAGTTGAAAGAAATAATGTTTAAAAACTGAACTTAACAAAATTTGTAATTATCACATCAATGTTCATTTTTTATCTACATGTCTTGATGATTGTATATGTTAACAAATTACATTATATTTTATTCTGTTAGTATAGTATAATACATGGGTTTATTCAACCGTGCAATAAATATGTTTTTCTAAATATTTATTATTAGTTATATAACATTATATTTATCAACCCGTGTAATACACGAGATTTTAATCTTGTATAATATTATATGATATGTTTAGTTAATGTAGTCTGGCTATGTATGTGTGACGTGGTGTCGAGTGGGTATGATTTTTAATATATTTTTAAGCACTTTTACTCGTTTATTAGGCTTTAATTTACAAAACACGATATAACACTATCACTCTCTACAACACGCTAGGGCAAGTGCACCCATCGTTGGCGTAGTATAATGATGGTAAGATACCGAGGTCGTCCAATGACACAAGAGCTTTCAATACCGGAATATCGTCAACGACTAATCTAACCAAATTTTGAGCAAATATTTTTAGTAATTAAATTAAAGAAAGAAACTAAAATAATAAAAAAACAAATAGACAAGATAGAATCACTTGGTTCCGACTCATCTTTTACGTATCCCCGCACTTTGGGGTTTTTTAATTGTTTATCTTAGTTATAGTAGCATGTCACTCTTTTGGAGGCAACGCTACCCTCGGCCATATTGGTCTGAATCAATAGAGATACAGTCCCGCAAGGCCGAGATATTGAAAGATAATTAAGTAAGTTATTGATACAAAATGTGGCATGTCCCTCTTTTGGAGGCAACACTACCCTCAGCCATATTGGTCCGAGTCAGCAGGAATATAGTCCCGCAAGGCCAGTTTAAAGTTTTAATAATAGTTTATTTATAAGGGATTCAAGTCGTTCTTACTTCCCCCAATTTGATGTTATCTAACTCAAAGGAAGTCCTAATAAGCTTGAATCAAGTCCTCGCAGGATCTATACACTAAACGAGGCAAGAGCTTTACCCAAACTACCCTTCTAACCTCATTCCAGACAGTTAACGCGCTTTATATAGACCGTAAAGACTCGAATGAGTGAATCAACAAAACATGAAGAGATGATAGACTAAAGTTCACTTTCAATATAAAAAACTAGTTATTAAAGTCATTAATACATACCCAATTAAGAAGTTAACCAAAGCTTAGAAATCAAAAGTAATACATAAAAGAATTGTCTTCACCAAGTGATGTAAGAGGTTAGCCAAGCATGGCCTATGTTTGACAAAAACTCTTATGATCAATCTTGGATCCTGATACTACTACACACACATTAATGATGGATGATGGAGGAATGTGGTGGATGATGGGGGTATTGTGTCACACCCCAACCGATGGCGGAATCATCGGGGCATGGCACTAAGTGAAACAGATTGTCCAGAAGTTTCCACAACAACTATTAATACTATTCAGTTAAATGATACGTCCCATACCGTATCCTAAATAATACAATAAATTATTACAGATAACAACTAGCCAAATAATTCTGTTCCGACAACTCAGATTTAAAGAAAATAAAATAAATATTGTTTAATCGCTTCTAGAGACTCGATCTGCAAGATCTACAGACAACTATGCTCTAGACGCTTATTCCTAGCTCGCCTTCCTAGCAGATAAGCATCCTAATTGCCTGTCACATACGTTAAAATAAAGTCAATACATGAAATGTAAAGGTGAGCATACAAGTTTGATAGTAGCATATAGAGTTCGAATAGTTTACGCATAACCAACGCGTACACAGAGGAAAACAAAGCATGTTAATTATCGACATGGATCTATCGATACCAATGACTGCGGTTTGACTGTCCGAGACAGTTCGCAATACATGATTACCACCGTAATCCATGCAAGTAATTGTCCTTAACAACCCCCGTGTGAACGGGTGCTGAGTCCAAACTATAGTACTACGTCGTTAAGGCAGGTAGACAGCATTCCACGTGTAAACACAATCAACAAGCATTCATTTAGTCACGTAATACATGCATAATCGGTTAGCGTTTAAAGTAATTGAGTAGTGTGTTCGATTGTGTTTTAGATAAGTAACGTATGTAACACCCAAAAGTGCTAAAGCAAAAAGGGGTTCGAGTATACTCACAGCGATTGATTGATGGATTAAAGGGAGCGCTTGAGAGTAGGGTTAGCCTGAATAGTTCGATAGCATAACGATGAGCAATGCGTAAAATGGAAACAAGTGATGATGGGTCGAACAGCATGGTCGATCGAACGGTAGGTTCGATCGAACGGGTTGTTCGTTCGGTTAGACAGTCCGTTCGGACAGCCTGTTCGATCGGCCGGTAGGCTCGATCGGTTGGACTGTTAAGTGGATTGTTTCTTCCTTTGAGTAGGATGTGTTTGTGTATGATGGCTTGACCTTTTGAAGTTTTCGTTGTAGTATTTGAGAACATTGAAGTGTTCTTACCTTTCCGGTTGATCGATCGAACGAACGGCCGGCTTAACCGATCGGTTAGACACTTCGGTAGTGAGTCCTCAGCTGGATGTCACCTGATCGGACAATATGTTCGATCGAGTGGCACTCCAATACGTCGAACGAGTTTAAAATCGATTAAGGGTTGAAGCATAGTATCTCATGATCCGATGAGTAGTGTTATCGAACAGCTCGTTCGATCGAACATCTCTTCGTTCAATATTATACATCATGAAATTGTCAAAGTGTGGGGCCATGTGCTAGCCGATCGTCTGGCCTGGTCGATAGGCTGACATGTCCGATCGGTTGGGCTGTTCGTTCGAACAGCCTGTTCGATCGGTCAGCATCCTGACCTGGTCGGCCTGTTCGTCTAATACTTGGTTGTTCTGTTTGTTTGACGTTATATTGAGATATTTTGACAAGGAGATGAACCATGGAATCTTCGTGCTTACTTGTTTCCCCTGCTCGGACATGAATCACCCAAATCCGGCCGGTGAACGGTTCAGAACGGTAGTTTAACGTTTAACCCGAAGTTGGTGAATCTCATAGATAGAATCCGAATCTTGAACCACACAACCATGAGAGTGATTAATGAGTTGGCTCAAGCTCCGTTTCTACTGGTTTGAAAGCATTGAGTGTAAAAGAGTTGAAAGAAAGTTGGAATTCATTCTTTCAATCCTTCACATCATGTAAATGTTTAGATCTGTGATAGATCTTAGTTTGTTTATGTGGAAATCAGCTAGATCCAAGAGATTCTTGGTGGATTGAGGCCAAAACATGGTGTTCTTGAAGAACACCATGATGATATCATCCTAGAATGCTTAGATCTTGATGATTTCACGGTTAGAAATCAAGATTTGAAAGATAGAAAGGTGTAGGAGCATGTATTGATCAAGAAAGTACAAGATTTAGGATGAAAACTTACCAGAATCGGAAGAAATATGAGAAAAGAAGGGGAGCACGAGCTGGTTGGTCAGAGGGTTTCCAAAAGTTGAAAGAATGACAATGACATGCCTATTTATAGGCTTCCAAAAGAGGAAAGGGCTGGCCAATCGGCCAGGCTTCCCGATCGGACAGCCTGTTCGATCGGTTGGGTTGTTCGATCGGCTAGGAGCCTGATCGATCCACAGCCTGTTTCGAGTGTTCGGGGCGCCGATTTTTGATATTTCGATTTCGATTGAAGACGATACGAGTACGATAGAGTTTCCTATTCAAATTACTTTTAATCCCAACCACTTTATCTACATACAAGCATCTACATTCCATATTCGATTTCGATTTCGATTGAGTTCGATTGAGTTTCGAGTTTCGATTTGATTGATTCGATTGGTCACCACACACAACATAAAGTAAACACGCACAGGTAACACATAAGGCACACACACACGTAATATAACACCCAGTTTGCATAATTTGAGTATCGAGTTCGATTGATGATTCGATTAGCTTGATTATTGGTTGGTTAACTTTATCGCATTGTTACTTCCTACTATTCACAGTCGTAAATCGTTTCGCGTCGGTTAAACATTCGATTACTTCAGTTTCTCTGATTAACAACACTTACTCCACATAATACAAAACATAAAATAGACTATTTACAGTCAAAGAAGTCAAACTTGACTTGAACTTTGACTTTGACATTCGAATACACGGGGTGTTACAGCCTCCCCTTGTTTAGGGAATTTCGTCCCGAAATTAGGCTAAATGCTGCACATCACCGTGGATGATTTTACCAATTTCACGCTTCAGATCTTTATTTAAACAACGGCGGGTACTTAGCCTTCATGTCGCTTTCGAGTTCCCAAGTGAACTCTGCGCCTCGTTTGCCTTCCCATCGGACTTTCACGATAGGGATGCGTGAGCGTCTGAGTTGCTTGGTTTGGCGATCCATGATTTCGACAGGCTTTTCCATGAAATGCAGCGTTTCGTTGACTTGAAGGTCGTCGAGAGGTACAATCAGATCATGATCAGCTAGGCATTTTCGGAGGTTTGACAAATGGAAAGTCGGGTAGACGTTACTAAGTTCCTCTGGTAGTTCGAGTCTGTAGGAGACTTTGCCGATCCTTTCCAGAATCTTAAAAGGTCCAACATATCGAGGCGCTAGTTTCCCTTTCTTGCCGAATCTGACCACACCCTTCCAAGGTGATACCTTTAGGAGTACGTAGTCGCCACCGTCAAATCCAAGGGGCTTGCGTCTTCTATCGGCGTAACTTTTCTGTCTATCCCTGGCTTTCGACAAGTAGTCTCGAATCTGGAGGATTTTGTCAGTCGTTTCTTGTAGTAACTCGGGACCGGTTAATTGCGAGTGACCGATCTCGTGTGTCACGGCCCCTGACCTGGTTTGACCCGTTTCAGGAGCCGCACGACAGAAATCCTGCGGTATTTAATTTAGGCGACAGTGGAAGTCTTTTTAAAATAGGATCCTTCAATAATTTAAACTGCTCGTTTTATAACTGAGGGATAAAATCCCATAATTTACAATAATATGATTTCTCCGGGAAATCATTTATTTTCAAAACATGTTTCTTTTATTTATTTACACTGAGCCACTTTTCTAAGCTGGGAGTGCTTCACGGCACTTTTCTTTCTTTGCTCACATCATATCACCTGAAACATGTTTGAAAAAGGTTTTGTTAGCGGGGAAATACTGAGTGAATCATTCATTTTACTAAAACGACACATTAGTTATAATTCACAGTATTAAGAGCGATTACAATGTTTCTGATTATCAAACCAACTACCCACGGTACTTTACCACTCGACCCACTGGCCCACCTGTCCAGTGGTGTCTGTGATTATGGTCATATCACCCATTGGCTGCTCCAATGTTGAAGATTATCAAGTAATGTATACAAAACCCCACATACCGGCTGTAACTTGGTGATTACAAAGACTTAATCCCTGTAATTATAACTTTAAAAATAACTTGGAGTTTTGTAAAACAGTTGATAAAAAGAGAATGACTCACATTGCAGATTTACGAGCAGAGTATAAGCTTTACTGATTAGCCTGCTAACCTAATTTAAATAACAATGCACACACAAACGGGATTAGTAACTAATTCAGCAGTTACGTCAATTCACGAGATTAAACCCTCACAACTATTATCAAGTGCGATACTTAATAATCCAATGGATTCACAACGAATGACAGAGCATAGTCCGAATTCGAACAGCACTCAAACATTCAAGTTGAAATCACAATGAATAACAAAGTACAAGCTCAATTTGAGCAGCACTCGGACAATTGTTGGATGGTTATAATCGATCGGATGTTAAATCGTAATAGCGATCGAGTTATTACCCTGATTGCGGCAGCACCTCGTGATCGTGTGTGTGTTTAATTGTAGTGTAACAGCTATAACTCGACGTACAGACGGAATCTGTGCGATGTTTGAACAACAGAAGCTAAGTGCCAATGTTGGCTATTTATAGTGATTTTTGAGACTCGCTTACGGACCGTATGCCTAACCCCTTTACGGTCCGTAAGCTAAGCAGTCTAATTCATAGGTTGCCTAGCTCGGGTATAGCTTAGGTGACTAAAAAATCCAGCCAATCAGAACATAGCTACATTTTATTTTAGATAATCATCAACTAGGGTTTGCCCCCCTCGAGTTTTAGGGGTCCTGATCCTAATTCCGATTGTTCTGAAAATTTTAGGGCTAGTGCAGAATTAATTGGGTGTCTCAATTAGGGTTTTCTTATTGACTAATTATCGTCCTAATTATTGATTTTAGTGGCAGTTGTTACATCCTCCCCACCTTGAGAAAAATCTCGTCCTCGAGATTTACTGAAATAGATGAGGGTACTTTCGCTTCATCTCTGATTCCAGTTCCTAAGTATACTCTGGTCCTCTCCTGGATTCCCATTTGACTTTTACTAGCACTAGTCGTTTGTGTTTGAGGAACTTGATCTTCCGGTCTTCTATTTGTAAGGGTTTCTCTACGATTTTCAGCTTTTCATTTACCTCTATATCTTGAAGAGGTACTACCAGGGATTCGTCTGATAAACATTTCTTGAGATTGGATACATGAAACACATCATGTACTCCAGTTAATTCTTCTGGTAGTTGTAACCGATAAGCTACTGGTCCGATTCGTTGGATCACTGGGAATGGTCCAACATATCTTGGACTCAGTTTTCCTTTCTTACCAAATCGTACTACTCCTTTCCAAGGAGATACTTTTAATAGTACTTTGTCTCCGACTTGGAATTCTAATGGCTTGCGACGATTGTCTGCATAGCTCTTCTGACGATCTCTAGCTGTCTTCAATCTTTCCTTGATTTGCGATATCTTGTCAGTAGTTTCTTGCACAATCTCTGGTCCTGATAATTGACTTTCTCCTATTTCCGCCCAACAAACGGGAGTTCTGCACTTGCGTCCATACAGTGCTTCGAATGGAGCAGCTTCGATGCTCGAATGATAACTATTGTTATAGGAGAATTCAATTAATGGTAAATGGTTATCCCAATTACCACCAAAATCAATTACACATGCTCGGAGCATGTCTTCCATTGTTTGTATCGTCCTTTCACTTTGTCAGTCCGTTTGAGGATGATATGCAGTACTTAAATTAAGTCGAGTTCCCATTGCTTCCTGGAAACTTGTCCAGAAACGGGAAGTGAAACAACTATCTCTATCCGATACAATGGAGAGTGGGACTCCATGTAAGGATACTACTTCATCTACATACAACTTGGCTAACCTTTCCATGCTAAAGGTTTCCTTCATTGGTAGAAAATGAGCTGATTTGGTTAATCGATCCACAATTACCCAAATAGCATCATTACCTTTTCTGGTTTTGGGTAACTTAGTAACAAAATCCATTGTTATGAGTTCCCATTTCCATACAGACATTTCTAACTGTTGTAGTAGTCCTGAAGGTTTCTGATGTTCAGCTTTAACTTGTGAACAGGTTAGACACTTATATACGTATTCGGCTATATCCTTTTTCATTCCTATCCACCAAAAATTATTTCTTAAATCTTGGTACATCTTATTATTTCCAGGATGTACAGTATACCTAGATTTATGAGATTCTTCTAAAATCTTATTTCTTAATTCTCCTTGCTTAGGTACCCAAATTCGTTTCTTGTGGAATCTCCAAATTCCATCTTTTCCTTGTTCTAATTCCTTTAGGTAACCTTTCATTCCTTCGGCATCGTCCTGGATTGCCGTTTCTTGAACTTCCTTTATTTGTTCCATTAAATCTAATTGTAGATTTAACCTAAGAGCACGGACTCTCTTTTGCTTTTCATGATACTTACGACTTAAGGCGTCTGCGACTACGTTTGCCTTTCCTTCGTGATATTGAATATCACAGTCGGAATCACTTAGGATTTCCATCCACCTTCTTTGCCTCATGTTTAACTCTTTTTGCCCAAATATATACCTTAAACTCTTATGGTCTGTATAGATAGTAAACTTACTTTCATACAGATAATGTCTCCAAATTTTAAGGGCAAAAATTATGGCTCCTAACTCTAGGTCATGAGTTGTGTAATTCTCTTCGTGCTTTTTCAATTGCCTAGAGGCATACGCAATTACCTTTTTGCGTTGCATCAACACACATCCATATCCTAATTTTGAAGCATCACAGTATACTTCAAAATCCTCGGTTCCTTCGGGTAAAGCTAAAATTGGAGCATTTGTCAATTTGTTCTTTAGAATCCTAAAAGCTTCCTCTTGTCTAGATCCCCATTCAAACTTAACGGCTTTACAGGTTAGTTTAATTAAAGGTACAGCTATCTTAGAGAAATCTTTAATAAATCGTCTATAGTATCCAGCTAAGCCTAGAAAACTTCTAACTTCCATAACTGTTTGCGGAACCTTCCAATTTGTGATTGCTTCTATTTTAGAAGGATCTACGTGAATTCCTTCGCGATTCACCATATGACCTAAAAATTGCACTTCTTGTAGCCAGAATTCACACTTCGAGAATTTGGCATAAAGCTTTTCCTTTCTTAACAAGGTTAAGAGTGCATGCAAGTGCTCACAATGTTCTTCCTGACTTTTGGAATAAATAAGTATATCGTCAATGAAAACGATCACAAATTTATCCAAGTAGGGTTTACAGATCCTATTCATCATGTCCATAAATGCGGCTGGAGCATTTGTTAATCCAAAGGGCATGACTGTAAACTCATAATGACCATACCTAGTTCTGAAAGCAGTTTTAGGTATGTCCTCTTCTTGAACTTTCAGCTGGTGATATCCTGATCTTAAGTCTATCTTAGAGAAATACCTAGCTTCTTGCAATTGATCAAAAAGATCATCAATCCTAGGTAATGGGTATCGGTTCTTAATTGTAACTTTATTCAATTCCCTATAATCGATACACATTCTCATTGATCCATCTTTCTTTTTCACAAACAACACTGGTGCACCCCAAGGGGATGAACTAGGTTGTATAAATCCTTTGCTTAATAATTCATCTAACTGCTTTTTCAATGCTAGCATTTCGGTAGGTGCTAATCGATAAGGTGTCTTAGCTATTGGTGTAGTACCTGGAATTAAATGAATTCTAAACTCTACTTCCCTATCAGGTGGTAAACCAGGTAATTCTTCAGGAAAAACATCTGGGTATTCTGAAACTATAGGGATGTCCTGGAGTTCCTTACTTTTAGTGTTGATGATTACAGAAATCATATACACCATTTCTTGTTTCCTTGAATAACTAGCCAATTTCATTACTGAAATGAATTTTAGTTGCTTCCGAGGTCTATCTCCTGAAATTGATATTACTTCTCCTGTGGGGGTACGAATTTCTACGGAATTCTTATCACACAGGATTCGAGCATGGTTGGTGACTAACCAATCCATTCCTAATACTACATCAAATCCGGCTAAATTCATAGGTAATAGGTTTGCAGAAAACTTATGACCTAACAATTCTATTTCTCCTTCTTGCAAAACCTTGTCTATATTGACAGAATTTCCATCTGCCGTTTCAACAGTAAAGATCTGCCTAAGGGTAGTCAGAGGTAAGTTAAGAGCTTGGCAGAATGCAGTATTAATGAAACTTTGGTTTGCACCAGAGTCAAATAATACTTTTGCATAGACGTTATGTACTAAGAACGTACCCGCTATCACGTCTGGAATAAGTTCGGCTTCTTGAGTGGTCAATTGGAATGCACGCGCATTTTTCTTAGTTGCCCCTTCAGCTTGCTGGCCTTTATTATCTGTGGCTTTAACCAATTTAGGGCATTCTGTTTTGTAATGTCCGGTTTCTCCACAGTTATAGCAGACTATGGCTTTCTTTTTGCAGTTATCTTCACTATGTCCTACTGATTTGCAAAAATTGCAGGTTATATAGCATCTTCCAAAATGCTTTCTTTTGCAATTTCTGCAGAATGGCGGGGTTGAGGATTGCCCTGTTCCTCTTCTTTTAAAGCGGTTATTATTACCCGTACGAAATCCTTGGGTAATCTTCTGAGCCAATTCCTTCTTACGGTCTTCTTCTCTTGTGCGGACTAGTTCATCGGTTAAGGTATTAGCTAATTCCACAGCATCATCAATCGTGCGTGGTCTCGCAGCTTTAACGATGTTACGGATTTCTCCGATTAATCCCCAAATATAACGGGAAATGAGTACCGGTTCTGGCGAAGCCAGGTTAGGTACCACTCTCGCATATTCGAAGAATGTCGAAGTATACCCTCGACAGTCTACTCCTATCATACGATGGCTCAGGAACTGGTTTTGTAACGCCCTGCTTCTTTGTACTTTCCATTTATAGCAAGTCTTGTTCGTATTTCTATTTTTAGAAGCTGTTGCTTTTATCTTTCGTATTAGTTTCAAACCATTGTAAATCCGAGAATTCGATCGTAATGAAATTCTATTTTTTTATACAAGCTTGTACGTGTTACAATACTCGTGTTATACGTTACCAATCTTTAACACATACGTGCAACCGATACTCGACATACTGATACTCATAAGTTATACGTGCTTGTTAACTATTAAATGCGTGATTAAATAATAATAACAAATCTAATAATAATAATAATAATAATAATAATAATAATAATAATAATAATAATAGTAATAATATATTATAATAAAAAAACAAAATATGTTAACATCTAACATCAACGTAAAGTTGATGTAATATTCAAATAGCTATTTTATTTAAAAAAAAAAGGGAAAAGCATTTAAAATTCACAGCTAGTGGTCGGACTTTAACAGAAGGCATCAAATCCATTCTTATTTTGTGGTTAGTTGCATGTTGGCCTTCCTTCATGTTAATAAATAATACATTTTGTGATTACACTACAAACGAATAAATTCTATGTTAATAAAACAAAGAAAAATACAGACAAGAAAGACAGCAGCTATGGCCGCAAGTAATATTGCTGTTTTGGTTTTGTTTTTATTACAAAGGCTCCCAACTAATTGCATTAATAACCCAATCACTTAAACCCTAATTCCTTCCCTATAAATACCAAGCCATCTCCACGACATTTTCACTTTTCTAAACACTCTCAACTCTCTCTAATCACTCCCAAGCCACTCTAAATTCGCAGCAACATCAGATTTTCGGCCAGATTCAGCAAGCTCCACTAAAGTGAGCATAACTTCTTCATTTCTCATCCGTTTTAGCCCATTCTTTTTCCAGAGCGCTTGGCTTGACCTTGGATTCGATTCTAGGGGTGTTTCACAGCAAATAAGTCCCTGAAACCCTAGCAAAAAGGCTTCAAAGTCCACTGTTCAAGTTTGTTTTCATTAATCTTTATTTAAACATGAGTCTAACTCACTCAAACCCACGTGCTTATGCTTATAACCACTTCTATGGTTAGTTAAGCTTAAAAACGGGGCTGAGACATACAACATCAGAGGTTAAACCTCAAATAATTTCTGTTTTGTTTAGGGTTTTGACCCACAAGTGGTGTTCAAGCTTCAAGCTTGATGAAGGTGCGATTGTGGACTAACTTGGGTTGTCCAACATAAAATCGCCACACCTCTTGATGATTTCTCTTAGTGTATATGTTTCTCATTCTTGTACTAATCTTAGTTCATGACCCTCCTTGTATGTTTTTACATCAAGTGTAGTGGTGAACCATAAGAGGTACCTAAATGGAAGCTTGTTCTTCCAACCTCCTACATGACTTCCATGATACTAGAGGTGCCTAAATGAAGAATAATCTTCTACCTCATGCTTGATTAATGGACTAAATAATACCTATAATACTTATACCTATACATACTATTCGAACTCTTGATGGTGGACTTGTGTTCATTTGTCAAGATATTAGAATAACATCATCTAAGGCATAAGACTTGTTACGATTCTAATGAGTATATTACTCATGAAAACATTAACCTTGAGGTTTCATAGTGTCAAGAACAAGTACTTAGTGTTAAAAGATGATTACTTTTGAATACTTATATTCTTGTGTTTTAACTTCCTAAATCCCTAAACAAACACATTCAACCTTCTAACCTCATCAACTTCGTCACATTGGATAATCGGAAAGCATATGCAAATTTGTGAGTATACTCGCAACCCCCTTTTTATGTTTACCACTTTTTGGGGTGTAACATGTTTTACTATTAAACTACACTTAAACTTATTCTTTATGCAATGCACAAAACAATCCTTATACATGAATACTATGCTATGATACTTGATGCTTACGTGGACCATACTTATGTGATATGTTTTAGTCATTAGCTCTCACGAGCCTCCCTTCGACATGTATAGCGCTATAGGAGTAACGCACCGCCCCCCTTAAACTTGGGTCATGTTGAATTAATTAAACTTTCTTGCGTAAACAGAGGTTGGCTAGAAATATTGCATGCCATGATAGGTTGATCTCGTATAAACTAAGTTGCCATGTGGATTCGTTTTAAACTTTTATACTTATACTTATACTTATACTTATGCTTAAACTTGTATACTCGCCTTTGCTTTTGCATTGAACTTTATTTTAAACATGTTACAGGTTGAGGATGATGATGCTAAGAAATGAAGTAGCGTTGATGCCTAGATACACATATAGACGTTTAGGTTTAATCGTTGTATCAATTTTGATTATGTTGTATTGTATTTCCTTTGAACTTGACGTTATTTGATTTCTTTGTAATGTTGACAAATATGAAATGAAATCGGTTTATTAAATATTGTCACAAATAGCGTTATGATGTCTCTAGCAATCTTCACACTTCGTCTCATCCCGATGTTTCCGCCATTGGTTGGGGTGTGACAGATTGGTATCAGAGCCATAACTATAGGGAATTAGGAAAAGTAGGAATGCTTTAGCCTAGTCTATAGTTTTAGAGCCTTATTCTTATGCTTTGCTTGAAGCTACTTGCATGCTACTTTATGTACTCTTATTTATTCTCTTTTGATCTTTTGAGCATATATGTCGCTTACGTGTTAACACTTGACATGCTATACTTGCTTTATTATGTGCTAATATATGTTTTATTGTCCCACTCATTATGTGCTATTCTTAATATGCTTCATTGTTCGTTTATATTTTTTTGTTTATTCCTTTAACATACTCTTTCCCCTCATGCATTTTACTCGACTATTCTAAATCCGTAAACACTCGTATTACACAAATGAGACAAATTCACCAAAATAGGCGTGAAACCCACAATTTGGTGAACGACTCTCAACCTACCCATTCTTTTTACACGAGATATCGCCATTAAGCTAGGAGTGAAATCCACATCTTAATGGTAAATCTCAAATTTCAAATTCTAGTGGACCCTCGTCAACATGTCGAAATTAAATTTTGACCCGACGAGTACCAACCACACTTAGGATACGAAATCGTCAAGTTAGGGGTGAAACCCGCACCTTGTCGACTAGTTCCACTCCTTGGTATTTTTTTTCATAAATCCCGCCAAGTCTCAAAATTTCGATTGATTTGGGACATGTAGTAACCGGAAGGGTAAATACCGTTAACCGACTTGTCGGCGAGAGTATTTTACCTATTAGGCCAAAGCATGCTCCTCAAATTCAAAAGACTTTTCGACCACTTTGGTTAGTCAAAGTTCCGTTTTGGAACCATCCAAATTTTGATCAACATGTGCTTCTATTATTTATTTTATACGATGCAATCCTTCAAACTCGAGTTTACTTTCGATATTCTCTTTTCACACACACAACATATTGAATCTTTTCCATACATTTATATATATGCATGATTTTCATATAATTTAAATTCATATTCCTTGTAACGACTAGTGGAGACATATCATTGAGATTGGAGTGATTTCCTTACCTTGACGATTAACTCCACTCCCCTTTACTTAAAACGACCTCACCAACGAGTTAGGGGTGATTCCCTTACCTAGGTGATCGTTACCAAAACGTCTCTTCAAAAATATCTTATTATGCAAACTCGATCATATTTTATACCCAAATTGTTTATCATTATTCAAAATACCCACTCATACCGATTTCAAAATGCATTGTTTTATCAAACGTACTTCTTATTCTACAATCTATTTTCACTCAACTCATATACGCGAAATTCATAATCATGTCTTAAAACGTTTTATTGTTCGAACTTCAAAACCTTACGAAATGCTACCTATCAATTTAATCGGCTCAATGAAACTCTTGCCCATGAACTTCATATTCGACTTAATCACTAAAACATGCTCACCTTCTACTTTTAATCAAAATCCAACCAACCTTTCTCAAATACTTATAAGATCTTATAGAAGTTATATGATTGTTTTACCAAATACCCTTTTCAACATCAACAAATCATTTGTTAATTTTTTTAATCACTAAGTCCTTTTGCTAAATTTCTCTTCTAAGGATCCTAGTTTTCACAAGAACCTCCTAAATTCATAATTTCTTCTTTGATGAAACGAACTTACTTTTTAACGAAAACCTTTTTCCTACGCCAATTTACAAAACACGTGCGCAAGAAGACTTCATAGGGACCGACCATTTTTTTTCGGATTACGTAAACCCTTTTAAACAAAATTAGCATTTCTATTTGTTACAAAATACGTTATGCATAACCAACGAGTACTTTATGTTCCTTTACATATACAAACTATATTCTACCTTTCAAACCAGGCTCAATCTAATTTTGATTCGATAAACTCAACGTTTTGTTGGAACAACTATACATGCACATCGTCATACACGTTTTAGTCGATATCTCGCGATAACACCATTTATATCGTTCGTATCTACATACTTAGCCTTTCTAATCCGCAATGCCTCAACGTACACTATATACGCAATATTTATTTTTTTATAACTACACCTATGTTCATACGTTTTATGCTTGTACTTATACGCATACTACTTATACGTTTTACGCTTCTGCTTATACACATACTACTTACACGTTTTATGTTTATGCTCATACATACATGCGTATTCATACTTAAACTTATGCTCATACTTTCATCCTTACTCATGGTTTATACATTCGTACCTATACGCGAGCGTAACCTGAGGGATTCGCTTGCGTGGGTCCCACACATACTTAAACATGGACTTGCTTATATACTGTATTCTTGTACGTACACATTCTTAATTTTTAAATTACGTATACCCTAATTCATAAACAACTAGTACAAGCTATGCGGATCATGCGAGGATCAATATAATTGCGGGTGCACACGGGATTATAGTGATAAGCGCATGAGAACCCTAGAGTGTACTATTGTGTATGGTAAGACACGGAATGTAACATGACACCGAATACGAAACGGACGTAATGTGGTCAAAACATGGTGGATACGCCGCTGGTACTTCCTATACATAAGTGTTTTCACCGTGTTACCAAACTTTCGTAAGACATGCCAGGAGAAATTTAGTGTTTTGCAGACCTATTTAGACCTAATATGAACTTTAAACAACTCACAAACGCATTATATCCGATTATCCACGACGAGACTTCATTCTTAACATGCTACTTTCGTCTATCTAATACTTATATCATTCATATACTTACATTCATTAAGAGCAAATCGTTCGCCCCATACTCCTATTATTCTCCATTATCCTTGTCCTTATTCGAACCCTATTTACAATCTAGTCTGGTTGAACGTTCGGATCCTAACCTATTCCTTACTTTCAAAACTACCTGGCTATTCTTCAAACTTCCCGTACAAACTACCTCACTTTTCATTAAATACAAACTGTCTTCTATACAAAAAAAAAATTTCCTTCCTAATACAACACATTTTAACACGTCTCCACTTTAGTATTCAAACCTTGCTTTAAAAGAAATCGTTTTACCTACACGTTTTACTCATGCTTATGCCTCAAAACCATTTTAGCAAAATAAATTCTCTTACAAACCTATTTTGTCGATTCTTCAAAAATTTCGTACTTTTTACGTTTCAAAATTTTCAAGTCTCAAATTTAAATAACCACCTTTGTGCTAAAACCTTTTCAAACCTTCCTCTTGAACAAATTTCGGGACGAAATTTCCTAAAGAAGGGGAGACTGTAACGCCCTGCTTCTTTGTACTTTCCATTTATAGCAAGTCTTGTTCGTATTTCTATTTTTAGAAGCTGTTGCTTTTATCTTTCGTATTAGTTTCAAACCATTGTAAATCCGAGAATTCGATCGTAATGAAATTCTATTTTTTTTATACAAGCTTGTACGTGTTACAATACTCGTGTTATACGTTACCAATCTTTAACACATACGTGCAACCGATACTCGACATACTGATACTCATAAGTTATACGTGCTTGTTAACTATTAAATGCGTGATTAAATAATAATAATAAATCTAATAATAATAATAATAATAATAATAATAATAATAATAATAATAATAAAAATAATAATAATAGTAATAATATATTATAATAAAAAAACAAAATATGTTAACATCTAACATCAACGTAAAGTTGATGTAATATTCAAATAGCTATTTTATTTAAAAAAAAAAAAAGGAAAAGCATTTAAAATTCACAGCTAGTGGTCGGACTTTAACAGAAGGCATCAAATCCATTCTTATTTTGTGGTTAGTTGCATGTTGGCCTTCCTTCATGTTAATAAATAATACATTTTGTGATTACACTACAAACGAATAAATTCTATGTTAATAAAACAAAGAAAAATACAGACAAGAAAGACAGCAGCTATGGCCGCAAGTAATATTGCTGTTTTGGTTTTGTTTTTATTACAAAGGCTCCCAACTAATTGCATCAATAACCCAATCACTTAAACCCTAATTCCTTCCCTATAAATACCAAGCCATCTCCAAGACATTTTCACTTTTCTAAACACTCTCAACTCTCTCTAATCACTCCCAAGCCACTCTAAATTCGCAGCAACATCAGATTTTCGGCCAGATTCAGCAAGCTCCACTAAAGTGAGCATAACTTCTTCATTTCTCATCCGTTTTAGCCCATTCTTTTTCCAGAGCGCTTGGCTTGACCTTGGCTTCGATTCTAGGGGTGTTTCACAGCAAATAAGTCCCTGAAACCCCAGCAAAAAGGCTTCAAAGTCCACTGTTCAAGTTTGTTTTCATTAATCTTTGTTTAAACATGAGTCTAACTCACTCAAACCCACGTGCTTATGCTTATAACCACTTCTATGGTTAGTTAAGCTTAAAAACGGGGCTGAGACATACAACATCAGAGGTTAAACCTCAAATAATTTCTGTTTTGTTTAGGGTTTTGACCCACAAGTGGTGTTCAAGCTTCAAGCTTGATGAAGGTGCAATTGTGGACTAACTTGGGTTGTCCAACATAAAATCTCCACACCTCTTGATGATTTCTCTTAGTGTATATGTTTCTCATTCTTGTACTAATCTTAGTTCATGACCCTCCTTATATGTTTTTACATCAAGTGTAGTGGTGAACCATAAGAGGTACCTAAATGGAAGCTTGTTCTTCCAACCTCCTACATGACTTCCATGATACTAGAGGTGCCTAAATGAAGAATAATCTTCTACCTCATGCTTGATTAATGGACTAAATAATACCTATAATACTTATACCTATACATACTATTCGAACTCTTGATGGTGGACTTGTGTTCATTTGTCAAGATATTAGAATAACATCATCTAAGGCATAAGACTTGTTACGATTCTAATGAGTATATTACTCATGAAAACATTAACCCTTGAGGTTTCATAGTGTCAAGAACAAGTACTTAGTGTTAAAAGATGATTACTTTTGAATACTTATATTCTTGTGTTTTAACTTCCTAAATCCCTAAACAAACACATTCAACCTTCTAACCTCATCAACTTCGTCACATTGGATAATCGGAAAGCATATGCAAATTTGTGAGTATACTCGCAACCCCCTTTTTATGTTTACCACTTTTTGGGGTGTAACATGTTTTACTATTAAACTACACTTAAACTTATTCTTTATGCAATGCACAAAACAATCCTTATACATGAATACTATGCTATGATACTTGATGCTTACGTGGACCATACTTATGTGATATGTTTTAGTCATTAGCTCTCACGAGCCTCCCTTCGACATGTATAGCGCTATAGGAGTAACGCACCGCCCCCCTTAAACTTGGGTCATGTTGAATTAATTAAACTTTCTTGCGTAAACAGAGGTTGGCTAGAAATATTGCATGCCACGATAGGTTGATCTCGTATAAACTAAGTTGCCATGTGGATTCGTTTTAAACTTTTATACTTATACTTATACTTATGCTTAAACTTGTATACTCGCCTTTGCTTTTGCATTGAACTTTATTTTAAACATGTTACAGGTTGAGGATGATGATGCTAAGAAATGAAGTAGCGTTGATGCCTAGATACACATATAGACGTTTAGGTTTAATCGTTGTATCAATTTTGATTATGTTGTATTGTATTTCCTTTGAACTTGACGTTATTTGATTTCTTTGTAATGTTGACAAATATGAAATGAAATCGGTTTATTAAATATTGTCACAAATAGCGTTATGATGTCTCTAGCAATCTTCACACTTCGTCTCATCCCGATGTTTCCGCCATTGGTTGGGGTGTGACAGGTTTGCCATTTGTTCCTTCTCGTATTCGGGACAGAATTTTCTTTCGACAAGACTCTTAAATTCTTCCCAATTCATCGCATAGGCCACCCTTCTTCCTTTTGCTTGTAGCACTGTGTTCCACCATTCTAGCGCCCCTTCTTTGAACAAGTTTGACGCATACATCACTTGATCTTCTTCAGCACATTTACTTATTGCAATTACTGCCTCGGTTTTCTCTAACCAACGCAGTGTTGCAGTTGCCACTTCATTACCTGCAAATTCTGAGGGTTTACAGGCAAGAAATTCTTTGTAAGTGCAACCAGGTGTTGCAGCTTTCATTCTCTTAGGGAGTGGGGCCTGTTGCGGATCATGATCGTCATGATTGCCGCCTCCATTTATGCTGTTACTGCCGTTATCTTCCGGAGTATGTTTACTAGAAATTAATTGTTGTTCGGCAGGTTTCTGAACAGCAGCCACAATTTCTGGAATAGCATTGGCTATCCCTTGAGCACTAAAGTGCTCAATATCTTGTCTAGTTATATATTGATCTTCCTGATTTTGCTCAGACTGATTTACTTCATTAACTGGTTCACTATTAGCGTTTTCCATCTGCTAATTAGTATTAATAGAAATTATTAGTGTCTAAGTATTGATAACAAAATTACAGATAAACACATAGATAAGTATAACATGCAAGCATAGCCAAAATTGTCGATGCCTCGACTTCTGTTTTGTTTTATATATTATACCTGCTTCAATACACACTGGTTATCTTACATTGTTTTATTGCCCATTTTACAAAGTCAGTTTTACTATATTAGTTATAATACAAACAAACTTCTCCAAACCCATCCTATCTTTTGGTTCAC
Organism: Helianthus annuus; assembly: GCF_002127325.2. Taxonomy (NCBI): domain Eukaryota; kingdom Viridiplantae; phylum Streptophyta; class Magnoliopsida; order Asterales; family Asteraceae; genus Helianthus; species Helianthus annuus. The sequence continues at coordinate 46,940,778 of NC_035449.2, forward strand.
TGGTAGTTTCAGTAACGACGCTCCCTCTCGTCGTACTTCCAAGAGATCTGCTCCCCCATTTCCCAGATCCTATTCCCGGTGCCTATCAGTTCTTCACCAAACTGACGCAGTTCAGCTAAATTTTCACAGCTCATTGGCGGATTAGGGATAGGTTCTGGATCAAACTGTGGGAGAAAACTATAGGGACTATTGACTATATTTTGGAATTGCCAGTCATTGGTCCACCATTCCTCCATTTGGCCTAATGGTCGGGTGTGAACTAGTGGGTCTGGAATAGCTGGTCCTAGGTTTATTGGGAATTGGGCTGTAGCAGGATAAGAGAAGAGATTATCGTTGATAGGCTCTAGTATATCACAATTATCCAGTAGGCGGTCTATTTCGTCCTGGAATGTGATTTCCTCAGGCTGTTTAGAGCTTTCTTCGATCTCTATTCCCTTTTGCTTTAGGTCTATCCCTATTTCTGTTGGTTTGGAACTTTCTCCGATTTCTATTTCTTTTCCCTTGCTCACACTCACAGGATTTTCTATTTTAGGGAGTCTCCTAGGTTTCCTTCTGCGCACCTTTCGCCACCCTACATATCTTTTCCTCTTTTTAGGTTTTGCTTTTTCCAGCGCTGGAGCTTGGAATTCTAGAGGTTCCTCTATGTCAGCAATGTAACCAGTGAAGTTGTGGGAGACTTCAATTGGCACAGGATAGAGGTTGAGGTTCTGAAATGCCTCGGATAGTTCACTCATGCTGTGTAGCATATATGCAAAATGCACAAAATGTCAAGTTAAAACTTTGGAACAAAGTTTAACAAATAAACATTTTTATTGCACACCAATTTGTACAACATAACAGCAAACGGAACACACTCAGATTTATTTATTTATTTATTTACTGGGAAGTACTTATTCCTAGATTCAGAGTTTAAAGATTTGCATTTTCTGCTACAGTAGCGAGCAGATACAGATTTGCCCATTTTTCTTCTAAGTTATTTTCCCCTGGTGGATTACTGTTAATTTCCTGAATTTCCGGGTTAAACCTCACTCTCTTGGTTTGGGGTTTCTTTTTCTCTTGACCCTTCCTAATAATCAAATTCCTTTTCTCCGGTGTAAGTGGGTTTTCATAATTTGCCTTACGGACAAAGATTCCTTTCTCTAACTTGACAGGAGATTTGGAGGAAGAGGTTCCCTGTTCTTTGGGTGTACTATCTAATTTACGGTAGATAGCAGAAATCTTTTGTTTACCCATACTGTAATTTTAATAACTAGTCAGTTAATAAGCATATATTCACAGAATGACAAATAAAATTTTCCTAATTGTTTTTCAATAGTCTTAAATTAATTAGAACAGTGAGCTTAATCAGTAAGCTTAAAATAGTGGCTCTGATACCACCTTATTTCTGTCACGGCCCCTGACCCGGTTTGACCCGTTTCAGGAGCCGCGGGACAGAAATCCTGCGGTATTTAATTTAGGCGACAACGGAAGTCTTTTTAAAACAGGATCCTTCAATAATTTAAACTGCTCGTTTTATAACTGAGGGATAAAACCCCATAATTTACAATAATATGATTTCTCCGGGAAATCATTTATTTTCAAAACATGTTTCCTTTATTTATTTACACTGAGCCACTTTTCTAAGCTGGGAGTGCTTCACGACACTTTTCTTTCTTTGCTCACATCATATCACTTGAAACATGTTTGAAAAAGGTTTTGTCAGTGGGGAAATACTGAGTGAATCATTCATTTTACTAAAACGACACATTAGTTATAATTCACAGTATTAAGAGCGATTACAATGTTTCTGATTATCAAACCAACTACCCACGGTACTTTACCACTTGACCCACTGGCCCACCTGTCCAGTGGTGTCTGTGATTATGGTCATATCACCCATTGGCTGCCCCAATGTTGAAGATTATCAAGTAATGTATACAAAACCCCACATACCGGCTGTAACTTGGTGATTACAAAGACTTAATCCCTGTAATTATAACTTTAAAAATAACTTGGAGTTTTGTAAAACAGTTGATAAAAAGAGAATGACTCACATTGCAGATTTACGAGCAGAGTATAAGCTTTACTGATTAGCCTGCTAACCTAATTTAAATAACAATGCACACACAAACGGGATTAGTAACTAATTCAGCAGTTACGTCAATTCACGAGATTAAACCCTCACAACTATTATCAAGTGCGATACTTAATAATCCAATGGATTCACAACGAATGACAGAGCATAGTCCGAATTCGAACAGCACTCAAACATTCAAGTTGAAATCACAATGAATAACAAAGTACAAGCTCAATTTGAGCAGCACTCGGACAATTGTTGGATGGTTATAATCGATCGGATGTTGAATCGTAATAGCGATCGAGTTATTACCCTGATTGCGGCAGCACCTCGTGATCGTGTGTGTGTTTAATTGTAGTGTAACAGCTATAACTCGACGTACAGACGGAATCTGTGCGACGTTTGAACAACATAAGCTAAGTGCCAATGTTGGCTATTTATAGTGATTTTTGAGACTCGCTTACGGACCGTATGCCTAACCCCTTTACGGTCCGTAAGCTAAGCAGTCTAATTCATAGGTTGCCTAGCTCGGGTATAGCTTAGGTGACTCAAAAATCCAGCCAATCAGAACATAGCTACGTTTTATTTTAGATAATTATCAACTAGGGTTTGCCCCCCTCGAGTTTTAGGGGTCCTGATCCTAATTCCGATTGTTCTGAAAATTTTAGGGCTAGTGCAGAATTAATTGGGTGTCTCAATTAGGGTTTTCTTATTGACTAATTATCGTCCTAATTATTGATTTTAGTGGCAGTTGTTACATCGTGCCACACAATAGGCGAACGACATCTTCTTTCATATAAGGCCTCGAATGGTGCCATTTGTATGCTGGCATGATAGCTGTTGTTGTATGAAAATTTGACTAACGGTAGGTATTTGTTCCAACTACCACCGAAGTCTATGACACACGCACGGAGCATGTCTTCAAGAGTACGGATCGTTCTTTCAGTTTGTCCGTCGGTTTGAGGATGGAATGCGGTACTCAGGTTAAGCGTCGTACCAAGAGCTGCTTGAAACGTTTCCTACAAACGCGAGGTAAACCGAGCGTCACAGTCTGAAATGATGTCACGAGGCGTACCATGATTACAAATGATCTCGTTGGTGTAGATTCGGGCTAGTCGTTCTACCTTGTATTCTTCCCGTATTGGCAAAAAGTGGGCTGATTTGGTCAGACGATCAACTATAACCCAAATGCTGTCGTAACCTGATGGCGTGGGCGGAAGTTTGGTTATGAAATCCATAGCTATACTCCCCCACTTCCATATAGGGATTGGAGGTTGTTCGAGTAAGCCGGAAGGTCGTTGATGTTCAGCCTTAACTCTCGCACAAGTCAGGCAACTTCCAACATAGAGGGCGATATCCCGTTTCATGTCCGGCCACCAGTACTTATAACGAAGGTCCTGGTACATTTTATCCGCACCGGGATGAATAGAATACCGGGATTTGTGGGCTTCGTTCATTATAATCTTTCGCAAATCGGTCCGTTTAGGGATCCAAATTCGGTCCAGATAATAGAAAATCCCATCTGCTTTGCTTACAAGCTGAGCTCCATCGTGATAAATCCTCTCTTTCTTCAAAGTGCGTTCAATAAAACAAGCATGCTGGGCTTCACGGATGAGGGTTTCGAGATCATGCTGGGCTTGGGTATTGCGAATACTGAGCAAATAACTCCATCTGCTGAGCGCGTCGGCCACAACATTTGCCTTGCCTGGGTGATAACGAATCTCACAGTCGTAATCGTTAAGAAGTTCTACCCATCGGCGTTGATGCATATTAAGTTCTTTCTGATTAAAGATGTGTTGTAAACTCCTGTGATCGGTGAAGATCGTACACTTGGTACCATACAGGTAGTGTCGCCAAATCTTCAATGCAAAAACAACTGCGCCTAGCTCGAGATCACGGGTTGTATAGTTCTTCTCGTGGATTTTGAGCTGACGAGATGCGTAAGCTATAACCTTGTCCCGTTGCATGAGAACACAGCCAAGACCAAGGTTGGAAACATCGCAATAGACAATAAAGTCGTTGTTTCCGTCGGGCAATGTGAGAATGGGAGCATTGCAAAGCATATGTTTGAGGGTTTGAAAGGCAGACTCTTGTTCGGTTCCCCAAACAAAAGACTTGTCTTTATGGGTAAGGGCGGTAAGCGGCACAACGATCTTAGAGAATCCTTCGATAAATCGTCGATAATAGCCTGCTAGTCCGAGAAAAGAGCGAACTTCAGACGGGTTCTTAGGCGTAATCCAACTCTTAACTGCTTCAATCTTCGCGGGATCGACATGGATACCTTGACTATCAACGATGTGACCCAGAAACTGAACCTCCTCCAGCCAAAATTCGCACTTGGAGAACTTGGCGTAGAGTTGATTCCCCTGGAGTAGCTCGAGAACCAAACGTAGATGTTGCGCATGTTCGACTTTCGACTTAGAATAGATCAAGACATCGTCGATGAACACGATGACGAAACGGTCGAGAAATGGCTTACACACGCGATTCATCAGATCCATGAAAACCGCGGGTGCGTTAGTTAAACCAAAAGGCATAACAACGAATTCATAGTGGCCGTATCGAGTTCGGAATGCAGTTTTGGGGATGTCTTCCTCTTGAATGCGCAATTGATGATAACTTGATCGTAGATTGATTTTCGAAAAACACTTGGCACCTTGCAGCTGATCAAATAAGTCGTCGATTCGAGGCAAAGGGTAACGGTTCTTGATGGTCAGTTTATTCAGCTCCCGATAGTCGATGCACATCCTGAACGTCCCATCCTTCTTTTTAATGAAAAGGACTGGTGCGCCCCAAGGAGAGGTGCTCGGACGAATAAAGCCTTTTTCAAGTAACTCCTGGAGTTGGTTCGAGAGTTCCCTCATTTCGGATGGCGCGAGTCGATAAGGGGCTTTGGCAACAGGATTAGCTCCAGGAATGAGGTCGATACGAAAGTCGATATCACGACTTGGCGGTAGTCCGGGAAGATCATCAGGGAACACCTGAGGAAATTCACGAACCACTGGAACGTCTTTGACTTCAACCTCCCTTTTCTTTTCCTTCTCCGCTACTATGATGTTGGCTAAGAAACCTCTGTATTCCCTGCGGAGATACCTGCTAGCTTGGATACATGACATGAGCTTGAGACCTTTCGAAGCAGTTTCACCGTACACACATAAAAGATCACCATTCGCGAGCGAGAATCTAATCATCTTATCAAAACACACAACTTCAGCATGGTTTTCGCGAAGAAAGTCCATGCCTACTATGATGTCGAAACTTCCGAGTTGCATAGGAATAAGGTCGATTGGGAAGATGTGATTGTTGAGCTCGAGGGTACAATAACGGAGAACAGAGTTAACGGCGACAGTTCTTCCAGTAGCGACTTCAACTTCGAATGACGAGGGGAGATAAGAGCGCTTACGACTAAGGAGCTTCTCGAATTCAAACGACACAAAGCAGTTATCAGCTCCAGTATCAAATAAACATGATGCATAAATACCATTCACAAGGAAGGTATCATTAACTATGTTGTCAGCCTGGGCTTGACGAGCATTGATGTTGAAGGTTCTGGCACGGGCTGCTTGTTGCTGCGGCGGCTGCTGCTGTTGCTGTTGGGGCTCTTGTTTCACCACCCTGTTCGGGCACATGTTTGCAAAATGGTTAGGATCACCACATGCAAAGCAGACTCGAGCATTGATCGCGGGTTGGCCTTGAGGGGCTGGGAGTAGAGCTTGATGAGCGGCGGCTTGAACTGGGGCTTGACGGAGACCATAGCGACAGTTCGCAGTGAAATGATCGTAGAGATTGCAGTGAGCGCAAAAACGACAGGCGATTCCCACCGGATGGTGATATGAGCATGTCGGGCAGAGCGGGTGGGGACCTGTGTAAGCACGCTTTGCTGGCGGTGCATTAGTCACTGGAGCTGGTCGGTCATGAGACTGCTGCTGAGCCTGTACGGCTTGCAGAGGGGCAGCAGTTGTTGCGACAGCACAGTTCTTGCTGGAGCTGTTGTTGTGCTTCTTCTTGCGACGTGATGACTTGGATGGTTGAGCAGTGGAGGTGTCGGCGGTTGGTGCGGTAGTAGCTTGATGCAGAGACTTGGATGGCTTATCCCAGAAACCAGACTTTACCCGCTTGTCATTGATCTCGGCGGCAAGCAAGTAAGTCTCCTCAATTGATGATGTCTTGGCGGCATGAACAAAGTCGGCTACACAATCAGGTAGAGCTCGAATGTACTTCTTGATGGCCATGTCTGGAGTCTTGACTTGATCGGGACAAATAATGCTAAGCTATTTGAAGCGAGCAGTTAAAGCAGCGTTGTCTCCGTCCTTCTGCTTGATGTTCCAAAACTCGTCCTCCAGCTTTTGGCGTTCATGGGCAGGGCAGAATTCGTCCATCATGATGGCCTTCAGCTCTTCCCAAGTCAGCTCATAAGCTGCATCATTCCCGCATTTGTTTCGTTCGGCCGTCCACCAGTCTAGAGCTCGGGGCTGGAAAACGCCGGTTGCATTTAGGGTACAGAGATTTTCAGGACAGCCGCTTTGGCGCAGAGTGACTTCAACTGAATCAAACCATTAGAACATGGCGGTAGGGCCATCTTCTCCGGTAAACTCTTTTGGTCCGCATGCCTTAAACTGTTTGAAACTGAAAACGGTATTGTTGGCATCTTTAGGAGCATTAGTTCGCGATTCCTCAGACGATTTGCTGAAGTTTTCATACACCTCGCTCACAGCTTTTGCCACTTGCTTGGCGATGATAGCAGCGAGACGCTTGTCTCTCTTCTCTTGACGGGTAAGTGGGGTTCGGTGTCCAGATGACGACATAGTCTGCAACAGACATCGTCGTAGGTCTCAGACACAACAAATCGAATCTCACCTCGCACGTTTACTATTCACTAAAGCTTAGGAACACGTCGAAACACATATCACATAAACACATAAGCACATAATCAATGATTCACGTAATCACAGAGGCACATAAGCACGTTAGAGCACAGAAACACGTAAACATAGAACCACAGAATACATAGAAGCACATACGCATTTAGTCACAGAGGCTGTCAGAATACAGAAACCTATTATTCAAAGCTCACGTGTCGTTCGTGCATAGTGATCGCGTATAGTATAACGAGTAGCATCGTATAGTCGTATAGTGTGTCGAGTAGTATAGTATAATCGTATAACATGTCGAGTGGCAGAGCATAATCGTATTTCATAGCATGATATCATCTAGAATTGTAGCGACTTGTTAGCGTATTGAGGTAGAATAGCAATACGAGTCGTGTGTGTCGATCGAAGTGATAACAAAAATCGAGTGAACATCAAAATTAAACACATAAACAGGCAAACACACTTAAAACACATAAAATTGACGAATCATCAGAGTTGGCAGTTGCGGGCTCAGAATCGAAACACATAAAATCGAGAAATAGATTGTCTGCGGCTAATAGACATCGACTATCCAAAGCGATTCGACTATTCACATTAGACTTGTCGTCACATTTCGGCCTTCAGGTTCGTGCTCCTGCCTCGATTCCTGGGCATTCAACAAGCATTCCTTAGGTCATACTCGTGAGTTCAGGTCGTTGGAGTCCGTCGAGGCTTTGGTGAGATAAATAAAAATCCGGAACAAGTTGCCAAGATTAAGGTTTCACCCCTAGCTTAGCAACTTCTTCCTTGTTTTAGTAAAATTGAGGAGATTATTAATCAAAATATGGATTTCACTCCTGATTTGGTATAATTCTCCTCGTTGGTTCTGAAAATTTAATGAAGAAATCATTGATGAATTGATAAAATCAGCATTGATCAAGCAATTTAGTCGAGAGTTTGCGGTTTTCACACCTAATCCTGACTAAGTCGCTTGATCTTATTTGAAAATTCGAGTGCAATGATAGCGAAGAGTAGCAGGATATAGCACATACGCTTGGTCTGTTGGTTCCTAACTATAGTCTAGGTTTCTAAGACAGCGACCCGGACTAGGTCGTGTCTAGCCTAATTCCCTATAGTTATGGCTCTGATACCAATCTGTCACACCCCAACCGATGGCGGAATCATCGGGGCATGACACTGAGCGAAACAGATTGTCCAGAAATTTCCACAACAACTATTAATACTATTCAGTTAAATGATACGTCCCATACCGTATCCCAAATAATACAATAAATTATTACAGATAACAACTAGCCAAATAATTCTGTTCCGACAACTCAGATTTAAATAAAATAAAATAAATATTGTTTAATCGCTTCTAGAGACTCGATCTGCAAGATCTACAGACAACTATGCTCTAGACACTTATTCCTAGCTCGCCTTCCTAGCAGATAAGCACCCTAATTGCCTGTCACATACGTTAAAATAAAGTCAATACATGAAATGTAAAGGTAAGCATACAAGTTTGATAGTAGCATATAGAGTTCGAATAGTTTACGCATAACCAACACGTACACAGAGGAAAACAAAGCATGTTAATTATCGACATGGATCTATCGATACCAATGACTGCGGGTTGACTGTCCGAGACAGTTCGCAATACATGATTACCACCGTAATCCCTGCAAGTAATTGTCCTTAACAACCCCCGTGTGAACGGGTGCTGAGTCCAAACTATAGTACTACGTCGTTAAGGCAGGTAGACAGCATTCCTCGTGTAAACACAATCAACAAGCATTCATTTAGTCCCGTAATACATGCATAATCGGTTAGCGTTTAAAGTAATCGAGTAGTGTGTTCGATTGTGTTTTAGATAAGTAACGTATGTAACACCCAAAAGTGCTAAAGCAAAAAGGGGTTCGAGTATACTCACAGCGATTGATTGATGGATTGAAGGGAGCGCTTGAGAGTAGGGTTAGCCTGAATAGTTCGATAGCATAACGATGAGCAATGCGTAAAATGGAAACAAGTGACGATGGGTCGAACAACATGGTCGATCGAACGGTAGGTTCGATCGAACGGGTTGCTCGTTCGGTTAGACAGTCCGTTCGGACAGCCTGTTCGATCGGCCGGTAGGCTCGATCGGTTGGACTGTTCAAGTGAATTGTTTCTTCCTTTGAGTAAGATGTGTTTGTGTATGATGGCTTGAGCTTTTGAAGTTTTCGTTGTAGTATTTGAGAACATTGAAGTGTTCTTACCTTTCCGGTCGATCGATCGAACGGGCCGTTCGATCAACCGGCTTAACCGATCGGTTAGACACTTCGGTAGTGAGTCCTCAGCTGGATGTCACCTGATCGGACAATATGTTCGATCGAGTGGCACTCCAATACGTCGAACGAGTTGAAAATCGATTAAGGGTTGAAGCATAGTATCTCATGATCCGATGAGTAGTGTTATCGAACAGCTCGTTCGATCGAACATCTCTTCATTCAATACTATACATCATGAAATTGTCAAAGTATGGGGCCATGTGCTAGCCGATCGGCTGGCCTGGTCGATCGGCTGACATGTCCTATCAGTTGGGCTGTCCGTTCGAACAGCCTGTTCGATCGGTCAGCATCCTGACCTGGTCGGCCTGTTCGTCTAATACTTGGTTGTTCTGTTTGTTTAACGTTATATTGAGATATTTTGACAACGAGATGAACCATGGAACCTTCGTTCTTACTTGTTTCCCCTGCTCGGACAGGAATCACCCAAATCCGGCTGGTGAACGGTTCAGAACGGTAGTTTAACATTTAACCCGAAGTCGCTGAATCTCGTAGATAGAATCCGAATATTGAACCACACAACCATGTGAGTGATTAATGAGTTGGCTCAAGCTCCGTTTCTACCGGTTTGAAAGCAATAAGTGTAAAAGAGTTGAAAGAAAGTTGGAATTCATTCTTTCAATCCTTCACATCATGTAAATGTTTAGATCTGTGATAGATCTTAGTTTGTTTATGTGGGAATCGGCTAGATCCAAGAGATTCTTGGTGGATTGAGGCCAAAACATGGTGTTCTTGAAGAACACCATGATGACATCATCCTAGAATGCTTAGATCTTGATGATTTCACGGTTAGAAATCAAGATTTGAAAGATAGAAAGGTGTAGGAGCATGTATTGATCAAGAAAGTACAAGATTTAGGATGAAAACTTACCGGAATCGGAAGAAATCTGAGAAAAGAAGGGGAGCACGAGCTGGTCGGTCAGAGGGTTTCCAAAAGTGGAAAGAATGACAATAACAGGCCTATTTATAGGCTTCCCAAAGAGGAAAGGGCTGGCCGATCGGCCAGGCTTCCCGATCGGACAGCCTGCTCAATCGAACAGCCCGCTCGATCGGCTGGGCTGTTCGATCGGCTAGGAGCCTGATCAATCCACAGCCTGTTTCGAGTGTTAGGGGCGACGATTTTTGATATTTCGATTTCGATTGAAGACGATACGAGTACGATAGAGTTTCCTATTCAAATTACTTTTAATCCCAACCACTTTATCTACATACAAGCATCTACATTCCATATTCGATTTCGATTTCGATTGAGTTTCGAGTTTCGATTTGATTGATTTGATTGGTCACCACACACAACATAAAGTAAACACGCACAGGTAACACATAAGGCACACACACGTAATATAACACCCAGTTCGCATAATTCGAGTATCGAGTTCGATTGATGATTCGATTAGCTTGACTATTGATTGGTTAACTTTATCGCATTGTTACTTCCTACTATTCACAGTCGTAAATCGTTTCGCATCGGTTAAACATTCGATTACTTCGATTTCTCTGATTAACAACACTTACTCCGCATAATACAAAACATAAAATAGACTATTTACAGTCAAAGAAGTCAAACTTGACTTGGACTTTGACTTTGACTTTGACATTCGAATACACGGGGTGTTACATATTGTGGTGGTGGAGTGGTGGCAGGTGTAAGAGAAGTGGTTTGCCAAGAGATGGATTGCAATTGAACCGAACACCCTATTTATAGCTGGAAACAGACTTCTCACATGCCCCCTGCCCGGAGGGTGATACGTGGTCGAAAACCGGTGATCGTTTGTGCCTATGTTGATATTTTTACGTAGCTTTTAATCTTGAATAGCCTACTTTTAATGGGATTTGTGTTTTACAGGTCTAAAAGAGTTTAAGGAGCTAATCGGGAGCTAAACGGAGCACCGGGACGCGAATCAGGTCAACCGGGATCAAGAAATGAAAAACAGAAAACAAGTTGGTGTTAACCATGAAGATTGGATGTGTTTTAGGGAATGTTAATGGATTTAAAAAGAATAAATTATAAGATGGCATGATAGAGGGCTGAATTACGAGTACGTGGGCGAAAACGGTGAGTAAAACGGAGTTATAACGAAGAAGTTACGAAGAAAACAGTTTCGGACGAAACTGGCAAAACTAGGCAGCGTCGGAGACGCCCAAAAGGGCCGTCGGCGACGGCCTCTGGTTTTTTCCGTCAGCCAGAAACCTCCGTAAACAGCTAATTAAGCCGTCGGGCGAAACTGATACTTCCAGGGGCCGTCGGGGACGCCCTAAATGGCCGTCGACGACGCCACCTGCATTCTCAATTCGCGAAAAACTTGATTTTTGAGTTGGGGACGAGTTATAACATCAATTTTGACCAAGAAACGGGGGTTACACATTATTTTGAAGTTTGAATATCATCTTGGGGCCCCTAATCACCATTCTTCACCTACCATTCCACCAACCATTCTTCCTACAACCCGAATTAAGAACAAGAATCACCATCATCTTCTTGATTCGAAACCCTAGCTCCATCAATTCACCAATCCATCAATTCACTCATCCATTCACCATCATCACTCATCCAAAACCCTAACCTTCATCTATCAATCCATATTCAAGCTTCACGATGTTCCAATTCCCGCTTCCAACATCCGGTGATCAAGTTTCTTCGATCATGCTCGGCTAATTTCTTGGAGGTTTCACCCCGGTGTAGACTTTTGTAAGGTTTAGGGTTTATTATGTTTGTTAATTGTTTTGTGACAACTTGAATTGCATTGGAATCTTAGACAATTGTCCTACGTTGGTATTGAATTTGCAAACTGTCGAGTGAATGATTAAATTTGACTTTGTTAAATGAATACACGTATTTATGCCTTGTCTTTCGATAGGATTTTCTAGTCCAAAGTAACGAAGTGTATCATGGTCCGTTGTTTACGACGTTGATAGCGATTGACACCTAAGCTTTGTGATTGCGACCCGTTAATGAACTATTTCAAGTAAAACTAATTAAAATACATAGTAATCCTAAGTCTTGCAATTGTTGAAACCGGGTGTGAACCTTGTTTTCTCATTATTGTTCAAACAATCATTTTCAATTCTTGCATTTAGTAATCTCTAATTAATCATTTTAGTAATTCTGATTCACATTTTCCAATCAAACAAAAACACAAAAATATATCTTAGCAATCTTCATAATTGTGACAACTTCATAATTCAATCAAATCCGTACACAAACCACATACTCTTCGTGGTTCGACCCCTCACTACCACTAGCTATTTGTTAAGGGTAATTAGGGTATATAAATATTATCTTTGACCGGAGCGCGACACTCCGATCAAATTTTGGCGCCGTTGCCGGGGAGTGCGTGCGCTTTGTGTTTGGATATTGTTTGAATTTGTGTGATTAACTGTTTAAGTTGTTTAGCTTTCTTTTTGTACTTGTCTTTTTCTTTGTTACGCGGTGTGTGTTACTTGTGCAGGTTACAGGTAGTGCATGCATACGCGAAACTCCGGGAGGACTTCACCTTTAGTCTACGAACCGGAAATCGAAAGAGTAGCAAGAAGAAACCGAACAAGCCGGTTAGAAGCAACCCTTGCTTCTAGTCAAACTCACCAAACACCACAACTCACACCAACCATTGAAACCGATTCAATGGCAAACCAAAATTCCAACCAAAACCAGAACCAATACCAATATCGAAGTAACTTTAATCCCGCTCAAAACGCCCAACCTATACCTCAAGAGCAACCGGGTGGTAACGACAACTCTAGACCACCCACACCACCTTTCAGGAACCAAAATCCCAATAACAACCAACGAACACCCCAACAACAAAATCGTCACAGACAAACTTCTTTACCCGTCAACCTTGATGATGGATATGTCAATTCCGATCGTAGAGGTAATCGTGATCGTGGCAATCCCGCGGATGAAGACCCGTTTTTCAATATCGATGACTTGAGGAATGCAATCCCCGATGACGAACCTTATAGTGTTCCCGGTTATCAATCGCCGGAACATGTAAGTGTTCATACAGAAAATTCTGACGATGGGGGTTACTACGATGATCGAGTGGAAGATGATGAAGATTGGGGGTACATCAATCGGGGTAACGGCTACAATGCAAGAGAATATGACGATGAAGAATTTGGCTATCAGAATGCCAATTATGTTGGGGATGACGACTATGGGTATGGAGACGGAAGAAATGATGGTTATGAGAACAACCGTCAACCACGAAATGATTATCAACGGAACCGGAATGGTGGGGGGCGTAACAATAATAACAATGCTCACCATAACCGGATTCCTCGTTTTGTGGGGGGGTGGAAATCAAAGAGGTAACCAAGGTAGGAATCAAGGAAGGGGTGAGAGAAGGGATGAGAGAAGGGATGAGAGACGAGATGATAGAAGGAATGAGAGAAGGGATAACCGAAGACCGGTTGATCAAGAAGTTAACGGTCCGCATCGTCGTCAACAACCTCCACGGGGAGTGAATGACCGTTTTAGGCCAGTGGTCACCGAGAATGATTCACCAATTGTTTGTGAGAGGAGGATGTTTGATTGTAAACCCCATTACATCAACATACTTCCTCATTTCAATGGAAGGTCTAACGACGAACCGTACACGCATTTAGCGGAATTCTCCTCTATATGTAACACAATCGGAGGGCACAATTTTGCATTGGAGGAAGTCAAGCTTCTACTATTTCAATTTTCATTAAAGGACAAAGCGAAGCAATGGTTCCTCACACTTCCGGCAAATAGCATTCGAACATGGGGAGAAATGCAACAAGCTTTTCTGGATGAGTACAATTCGATGGCAAAGACCGATGATGCTCGTGATGAAATTAGGTCTTTTCGCCAACTATCGGGTGAACCGTTGCATGAAGCATTCACAAGATTTAAGGAGTTGATGCGAAAGTGCCCACATCATCAAATAGAGAAGTGGGAGTTAGTCAAGTGTTTTGTACGGGGTCTAGACGACAACACATGGAACCGCCTCGAATCAACGAGCAATGGGACTCTCTTGAGCAATCATGAAGATGATGATTGGGAGTTTTTGGAGTGGATGAGCAAACGATCAAAAGAGAAGGAATCGGCCGATAGAGCTAAGAAACATCCCATTTCCCGGTCACTTCCCGATCTTGATTCTAAAGATCGAATTTCTACCTTAGAACGGGAAATGGCTCGTATGAAGAAAAAGGAGGTGAACGCGGTACAATTTGCGGTGTGTGAGGAGTGTGGAGACATTGGCCATAGAACCGAGCAATGTCCAACGCGGATGAGTGATTACACTAAGGAGGTAAACCAAGTGTATGGGGATCGAAAGCAATATGACATGAACTCCAACACTTACCATCCGGTATGGTAATTCTTCAAATCAAATGAATCCGAATTTCCAATCGGGTAATCAAGGTGGTCAAGATGGGTTATCGTATAACAATCGTCAAGGTGGTAACCAAGGGGGTTACCAAAGGAATTACAATCAAGGGGGTAACCAAGGCTATCAAAATCGTGAAGGTAATTATCAACGTGGTTACAACCAAAGTGGAAATGGGGGTGGTACATCAAATTCTCAAGGGGACGACTTATTCAATTCTAAAATGGACGCTCTCATGAATGCTATGACCACCCTTACAACCGAAGTAAGGAAAGAATTTGAAGTGAGGGATAAATCTCATAAAGCGTTGGAGAAGCAAGTGGGCCAACTCGCGGAGGAATTGGCTCAAATGAAGGGAAGCATGGGAAAGCTTCCAAGTGACACTACAGTGAACCCGAAGCATCAAGGTTCTAGCACAAGCAACGTGAGGAATGCACGCATTAGTGCGGTAAGTATTCTTTCAAATGATGAGGTTTGTAGTAGTGTTGAAAGCATTCCACCACCACAATGCGTTGATGGTGTAGTGGAAGATATATGTGATGAGCCGGAAAGTGAAAATGAACAAGAAACGACTTCACAAAGTAAAATTGAAAATATAACTAAAAATGCTTTTTGTGAAAATTGTTTAAATCAACTTAACCCGATTAATGCATCAAAAGTTGAGAAACGGTACCCACCGAAGGACGAGAGGTGGGAAAATTTTAAACAAGCAAAAATTAATTTACCGTTACTCGATGACATTAAAAAGGTTCCGGCTCATGTGGAATGCTTAAAGGAGTTAAGCATCGAAAAACGGCACAACAAATTACCCAAACCGGTTGATTTGATATCTCATGTGAGTGCCGTTTTATCGAGTGCCCTTCCTCAAAAAGCTCAAGATCCAGGAGATCCTCTTATTCCGATTCAAATTGGAACATTTAAAATTGAGAGGGCTCTCCTCGATCTTGGAGCTTGTGTGAGCATTTTACCCGGGAGTTTGTATGACCAATATGATTTTGGTCCATTGAAAAAATTTAACACTCCCGTGGTATTGGCCGATCAGACTCCCACGCATCCACGGGGGATGGTGGAGGATGTGATTGTTAAGGTGGATGATTGCTACTACCCAGTTGACTTTTTGGTAGTAGACTATGTTGGGTGTGTTGAGGACACCCAACCGGTAGTTATCTTGGGTAGACCGTTCTTGGCAACTGCTAATGCCATAATAAATTGTGTAACGGGAACGGTAAGCATGAAGTTTGGGGACCGGGAATTAAATTTAAATGTTTTTCCAAATTTCACTAACCCACTCGGTGAGGATAAGTGTCCTAAAAAGGACATGAATCCAAACAAAAAGATATGTGCTATGGTTGGCAGGGTTGGAGAAACAAAGAAGAAGACGGTCAAGAAAAAGAAGGCGAAGAAGTCACCTCTAGAAAAGAAGAAGGAAGATGAGGTGAGGAAGTTTGGACCGTTTGGCAACAAATGGTATGAATCACCGGTGGGTGATTTCGAGGAATTCGTAGGTGGCAAGCACGCCATCCGACCACCATGAGGTGGTAAGTCAATTGTTGTTGTATATTTTGTTTTACGATTCATTTTAATTTTTCTCCGTAGTTTAGTTGTTGTTGTTGTATAATTTTGTTATTTCGTTTTAGTAGTTAAATGAACATGTGGGTGTGTTCCCTATATAACCCTCACGAGACCTACTCGTCCTCCCAAGCTATTGGGGGGTTTAAAAGGGCTTGTTGCATACGCTAAATGCAACCGCGATTCCTACGAAAGTGAGTTAGGTTTGTTATTGTTGTAAATTTTTTTTCCACAAAAATCAGGGAAAATTAACGCATGATTTGGTAAACTTTCATAAAAATGGTAGAACTAAGAACCTAACAAATTTCAATGGTTGTGAGAAGCATGCTTCTACACAAGGGTTTAGATTTGTAGGTACACCATGTTCGCGGGACAACCGTTTTTGTGAAGAGAAGAAGAAGACATGAGCATCTAGCGACAAATATCAGGTGCATGCGTTTCCTATTTACCTTGATTCTTAGATCAGTAATAAGTGGATTGTAATTTGTATTTTATTTTCCGGGGTGAAATGTTGGGGAAGTTAGCCGTGTCACATCCCTTGTGTGTTTTAAAAACTCTAGTTCTTACACATTGAGGACAATGTTTGCCTCAAGTGTGGGGATGGGGGAGTAAAAGTTTTTCGAATTTTGACCCGTTCATTTATACACTACACATTGAGGACAATGTTTACCTCAAGTGTGGGGATGGGGGAAAAATTTCAAAAATTTTTCAAAATGTCTTTGTTTGAAGCGATCTTAAAAGCACAAGTAACTAAGTTAACGAGGGATGTCACAACCCATTTGGTCTTTTGTCATGGTCAAGTTCGAATTAATAGCATGACGGGTACTTAGCGGGTGGTTATTTGGGAATAATCCACCTAAGAAACTTGCAATTTATGTATATCATATTCCATACCCTTATACATGAGATTTTGAGCCACTTGTATACATTATATATACATATATTTCTTTGTTTGAGTGGACCATTAGTCATGTATTGTAGAACTTGCATCTTTTGATACGTTTGAGACCATAGACCGAATACAAGCACAAGAATGATTAAGGCATTAGGTAAACCTTTTCCTTTTACACCATTTGCTTACCCTTACCCGAAATTTATCCCTTAGTCGCCAAATTTGAGCCTAAACCTTTCGTTTGACAACCCACTTTGCCCATACCCATAAACCTTTTTCTTCTCAAACCCGTGTGATGAAAGTTTGATTATAGGATCATGTGTTTGTATAGTTGTAATTCATATTTATTGTGAAAAAAGCAAAAATTCAGAAAATATTGCGAAAAAGAATGAAATGACATTGAGAAAAACACAAAAAGAAGTGTTAGTAGTTGTTGAATAAAAGGCGAAAGTTGTTGCCTCATAGTTGATGCTTATATTTAGTTTTGTTCAGTTTAGTAAATTAAAATAAAAATCAAATTTTCATCACCTTAGCCACTTTAAACATCCTACTCCCTACCCTTAGCCTAGCCCCGTTACAACCCTTACAAAGACCTTTTGACTTGTGCTTAGTATTCGCGTTCGGTGGTGGAGAATGATTGAGTTGCAAGCCTATGCGGGTACGTGTTCTAATCGGTTTTGAGCGATTACTTTTTAAAAGTGCTAATACATCATGAAATTTAGCCAACTTGTAAACCGAGGGGAGTGAACATTGTGAGGGATATGCATGAAATGTGAGTTTCACGGGCGGGTTAATTTTGGATAACCACTTTTACATGGTTAATCAATTATTGCTAAATATTTGAAAATTGTAAAAAGTTTGAACTTGGGCATGACAATTGACCTTAACCTTAGTCTCGGGAATGGGCAGTGTATTTCTCGTTCGACCCACGTGAAAGTGAAAAACAGATTTGTTTGAGGGCAAGCAAAACACAAGTGTGGGGATGTGATACGTGGTCGAAAACCGGTGATCGTTTGTACCTAAGTTGATATTTTTACGTAGCTTTTAATCTTGAATAGCCTACTTTTAATGGGATTTGTGTTTTACAGATCTAAAAGAGTTTAAGGAGCTAATCGGGAGCTAAACGGAGCACCGGGACGCGAATCGGGTCAACCGGGATCAAGAAATGTAAAACAGAAAACAAGTTGGTGTTAACCATGAAGATTGGATGTGTTTTAGGGAATGTTAATGGATTTAAAATGAATAAATTATAAGATGGCATGATAGAGGGCTGAACTACAAGTACGTGGGCGAAAACGGTGAGTAAAACGGAGTTATAACGAAGAAGTTACGAAGAAAACAGTTTCGGACGAAACTGGCAAAACTAGGCAGCGTCGGAGACGCCCAAAAGAGCCGTCGGCGCCGGCCTCTAGTTTGTTCCGTCAGCCAGAAACCTCCGTAAACAACTAATTAAGCCGTCGGGCGAAACTGATACTTCCAGGGGCCGTCGGGGATGCCCTAAATGGCCGTCGACGACGCCACCTGCATTCTCACTTCCCGAAAAACTTGATTTTTGAGTTGGGGACGAGTTATAACATCAATTTTGACCAAGAGACGGGGGTTACACATTATTTTGAAGTTTGAATATCATCTTGGGGCCCCTAATCACCATTCTTCACCTACCATTCCACCAACCATTATTCCTACAACCCGAATTAAGAACAAGAATCACCATCATCTTCTTGATTCGAAACCCTAGCTCCATCAATTCACCAATCCATCAATTCACTCATCCATTCACCATCATCACTCATCCAAAACCCTAACCTTCATCTATCAATCCATATTCAAGCTTCACGATGATCCAATTCCCGCTTCCAACATCCGGTGATCAAGTTTCTTCGATCATGCTCGGCTAATTTCTTGGAGGTTTCACCCCGGTGTAGACTTTTGTAAGGTTTAGGGTTTATTATGTTTGTTAATTGTTTTGTGACAACTTGAATTGCATTTGAATCTTAGACAATTGTCCTACGTTGGTATTGAATTTGCAAACTGTCGAGTGAATGATTAAATTTGACTTTGTTAAATGAATACACGTATTTATGCCTTGTCTTTCGATAGGATTTGCTAGTCCAAAGTAACGAAGTGTATCATGGTCCGTTGTTTACGACGTTGATAGCGATTGACACCTAAGCTTTGTGATTGCGACCCGTTAATGAACTATTTCAAGTAAAACTAATTAAAATACATAGTAATCCTAAGTCTTGCAATTGTTGAAACCGGGTGTGAACCTTGTTTTCTCATTATTGTTCAAACAATCATTTTCAATTCTTGCATTTAGTAATCTCTAATTAATCATTTTAGTAATTCTGATTCACATTTTCCAATCAAACAAAAACACAAAAATATATCTTAGCAATCTTCATAATTGTGACAACTTCATAATTCAATCAAATCCGTACACAAACCACATACTCTTCGTGGTTCGACCCCTCACTACCACTAGCTATTTGTTAAGGGTAATTAGGGTATATAAATATTATCTTTGACCGGAGCGCGACACTCCGATCAAATTTTGGCGCCGTTGCCGGGGAGTGCGTGCGCTTTGTGTTTGGATATTGTTTGAATTTGTGTGATTAACTGTTTAAGTGGATTAGCTTTCTTTTTGTACTTGTCTTTTTCTTTGTTACGCGGTGTGTGTTACTTGTGCAGGTTACAGGTAGTGCATCCATACGCGAAACTCCGGGAGGACTTCACCTTTAGTCTACGAACCGGAAATCGAAAGAGTAGCAAGAAGAAACCGAACAAGCCGGTTAGAAGCAACCCTTGCTTCTAGTCAAACTCACCAAACACCACAACTCACACCAACCATTGAAACCAATTCAATGGCAAACCAAAATTCCAACCAAAACCAGAACCAATACCAATATCGAAGTAACTTTAATCCCGCTCAAAACGCCCAACCTATACCTCAAGAGCAACCGGGTGGTAACGACAACTCTAGACCACCCACACCACCTTTCAGGAACCAAAATCCCAATAACAACCAACGAACACCCCAACAACAAAATCGTCACAGACAAACTTCTTTACCCGTCAACCTTGATGATGGATATGTCAATTCTGATCGTAGAGGTAATCGTGATCGTGGCAATCTCGCGGATGAAGACCCGTTTTTCAATATCGATGACTTGAGGAATGTAATCCCCGATGACGAACCTTATAGTGTTCCCGGTTATCAATCGCCAGAACATGTAAGTGTTCATACAGAAAATTCTGACGATGGGGGTTACTACGATGATCGAGTGGAAGATGATGAAGATTGGGGGTACATCAATCGGGGTAACGGCTACAATGCAAGAGAATATGACGATGAAGAATTTGGCTATCAGAATGCCAATTATGTTGGGGATGACGACTATGGGTATGGAGACGGAAGAAATGATGGTTATGAGAACAACCGTCAACCACGAAATGATTATCAACGGAACCGGAATGGTGGGGGGCGTAACAATAATAACAATGCTCACCATAACCGGATTCCTCGTTTTGTGGGGGGTGGAAATCAAAGAGGTAACCAAGGTAGGAATCAAGGAAGGGGTGAGAGAAGGGATGAGAGACGAGATGATAGAAGGAATGAGAGAAGGGATAACCGAAGACCGGTTGATCAAGAAGTTAACGGTCCGCATCGTCGTCAACAACCTCCACGGGGAATGAATGACCGTTTTAGGCCGGTGGTCACCAAGAATGATTCACCAATTGTTTGTGAGAGGAGGATGTTTGATTGTAAACCCCCTTACATCAACATACTTCCTCATTTCAATGGAAGGTCTAACGACGAACCGTACACGCATTTAGCGGAATTCTCCTCTATATGTAACACAATCGGAGGGCACAATTTTGCATTGGAGGAAGTCAAGCTTCTACTATTTCAATTTTCATTAAAGGACAAAGCGAAGCAATGGTTCCTCGCACTTCCGGCAAATAGCATTCGAACATGGGGAGAAATGCAACAAGCTTTTCTGGATGAGTACTATTCGATGGCAAAGACCGATGATGCTCGTGATGAAATTAGGTCTTTTCGCCAACTATCGGGTGAACCGTTGCATGAAGCATTCACAAGATTTAAGGAGTTGATGCGAAAGTGCCCACATCATCAAATAGAGAAGTGGGAGTTAGTCAAGTGTTTTGTACGGGGTCTAGACGACAACACATGGAACCGCCTCGAATCAACGAGCAATGGGACTCTCTTGAGCAATCATGAAGATGATGATTGGGAGTTTTTGGAGTGGATGAGCAAACGATCAAAAGAGAAGGAATCGGCCGATAGAGCTAAGAAACATCCCATTTCCCGGTCACTTCCCGATCTTGATTCTAAAGATCGAATTTCTACCTTAGAACGGGAAATGGCTCGTATGAAGAAAAAGGAGGTGAACGCGGTACAATTTGCGGTGTGTGAGGAGTGTGGAGACATTGGCCATAGAACCGAGCAATGTCCAACGGGGATGAGTGATTACACTAAGGAGGTAAACCAAGTGTATGGGGATCGAAAGCAATATGACATGAACTCCAACACTTACCATCCGGGTCTGAGAAATCACCCTAATTTCCGGTATGGTAATTCTTCAAATCAAATGAATCCGAATTTCCAATCGGGTAATCAAGGTGGTCAAGATGGGTCATCGTATAACAATCGTCAAGGTGGTAACCAAGGGGGTTACCAAAGGAATTACAATCAAGGGGGTAACCAAGGCTATCAAAATCGTGAAGGTAATTATCAACGTGGTTACAACCAAAGTGGAAATGGGGGTGGTACATCAAATTCTCAAGGGGACGACTTATTCAATTCTAAAATGGACGCTCTCATGAATGCTATGACCACCCTTACAACCGAAGTAAGGAAAGAATTTGAAGTGAGGGATAAATCTCATAAAGCGTTGGAGAAGCAAGTGGGCCAACTCGCGGAGGAATTGGCTCAAATGAAGGGAAGCATGGGAAAGCTTCCAAGTGACACTACAGTGAACCCGAAGCATCAAGGTTCTAGCACAAGCAACGTGAGGAATGCACGCATTAGTGCGGTAAGTATTCTTTCAAATGATGAGGTTTGTAGTAGTGTTGAAAGCATTCCACCACCACAATGCGTTGATGGTGTAGTGGAAGATATATGTGATGAGCCGGAAAGTGAAAATGAACAAGAAACGACTTCACAAAGTAAAATTGAAAATATAACTAAAAATGCTTTTTGTGAAAATTGTTTAAATCAACTTAACCCGATTAATGCATCAAAAGTTGAGAAACGGTACCCACCGAAGGACGAGAGGTGGGAAAATTTTAAACAAGCAAAAATTAATTTACCGTTACTCGATGACATTAAAAAGGTTCCGGCTCATGTGGAATGCTTAAAGGAGTTAAGCATCGAAAAACGGCACAACAAATTACCCAAACTGGTTGATTTGATATCTCATGTGAGTGCCGTTTTATCGAGTGCCCTTCCTCAAAAAGCTCAAGATCCAGGAGATCCTCTTATTCCGATTCAAATTGGAACATTTAAAATTGAGAGGGCTCTCCTCGATCTTGGAGCTTGTGTGAGCATTTTACCCGGGAGTTTGTATGACCAATATGATTTTGGTCCATTGAAAAAATTTAACACTCCCGTGGTATTGGCCGATCAGACTCCCACGCATCCACGGGGGATGGTGGAGGATGTGATTGTTAAGGTGGATGATTGCTACTACCCAGTTGACTTTTTGGTAGTAGACTATGTTGGGTGTGTTGAGGACACCCAACCGGTAGTTATCTTGGGTAGACCGTTCTTGGCAACTGCTAATGCCATAATAAATTGTGTAACGGGAACGGTAAGCATGAAGTTTGGGGACCGGGAATTAAATTTAAATGTTTTTCCAAATTTCACTAACCCACTCGGTGAGGATAAGTGTCCTAAAAAGGACATGAATCCAAACAAAAAGATATGTGCTATGGTTGGCAGGGTTGGAGAAACAAAGAAGAAGACGGTCAAGAAAAAGAAGGCGAAGAAGTCACCTCTAGAAAAGAAGAAGGAAGATGAGGTGAGGAAGTTTTGACCGTTTGGCAACAAATGGTATGAATCACCGGTGGGTGATTTCGAGGAATTCGTAGGTGGCAAGCACGCCATCCGACCACCATGAGGTGGTAAGTCAATTGTTGTTGTATATTTTGTTTTACGATTCATTTTAATTTTTCTCCGTAGTTTAGTTGTTGTTGTTGTATAATTTTGTTATTTCGTTTTAGTAGTTAAATGAACATGTGGGTGTGTTCCCTATATAACCCTCACGAGACCTACTCGTCCTCCCAAGCTATTGGGGGGTTTAAAAGGGCTTGTTGCATACGCTAAATGCAACCGCGATTCCTACGAAAGTGAGTTAGGTTTGTTATTGTTGTAAATTTTTTTTCCACAAAAATCAGGGAAAATTAACGCATGATTTGGTAAACTTTCATAAAAATGGTAGAACTAAGAACCTAACAAATTTCAATGGTTGTGAGAAGCATGCTTCTACACAAGGGTTTAGATTTGTAGGTACACCATGTTCGCGGGACAACCGTTTTTGTGAAGAGAAGAAGAAGACATGAGCATCTAGCGACAAATATCAGGTGCATGCGTTTCCTATTTACCTTGATTCTTAGATCAGTAATAAGTGGATTGTAATTTGTATTTTATTTTCCGGGGTGAAATGTTGGGGAAGTTAGCCGTGTCACATCCCTTGTGTGTTTTAAAAACTCTAGTTCTTACACATTGAGGACAATGTTTGCCTCAAGTGTGGGGATGGGGGAGTAAAAGTTTTTCGAATTTTGACCCGTTCATTTATACACTACACATTGAGGACAATGTTTACCTCAAGTGTGGGGATGGGGGAAAAATTTCAAAAATTTTTCAAAATGTCTTTGTTTGAAGCGATCTTAAAAGCACAAGTAACTAAGTTAACGAGGGATGTCACAACCCATTTGGTCTTTTGTCATGGTCAAGTTCGAATTAATAGCATGACGGGTACTTAGCGGGTGGTTATTTGGGAATAATCCACCTAAGAAACTTGCAATTTATGTATATCATATTCCATACCCTTATACATGAGATTTTGAGCCACTTGTATACATTATATATACATATATTTCTTTGTTTGAGTGGACCATTAGTCATGTATTGTAGAACTTGCATCTTTTGATACGTTTGAGACCATAGACCGAATACAAGCACAAGAATGATTAAGGCATTAGGTAAACCTTTTCCTTTTACACCATTTGCTTACCCTTACCCGAAATTTATCCCTTAGTCGCCAAATTTGAGCCTAAACCTTTCGTTTGACAACCCACTTTGCCCATACCCATAAACCTTTTTCTTCTCAAACCCGTGTGATGAAAGTTTGATTATAGGATCATGTGTTTGTATAGTTGTAATTCATATTTATTGTGAAAAAAGCAAAAATTCAGAAAATATTGCGAAAAAGAATGAAATGACATTGAGAAAAACACAAAAAGAAGTGTTAGTAGTTGTTGAATAAAAGGCGAAAGTTGTTGCCTCATAGTTGATGCTTATATTTAGTTTTGTTCAGTTTAGTAAATTAAAATAAAAATCAAATTTTCATCACCTTAGCCACTTTAAACATCCTACTCCCTACCCTTAGCCTAGCCCCGTTACAACCCTTACAAAGACCTTTTGACTTGTGCTTAGTATTCGCGTTCGGTGGTGGAGAATGATTGAGTTGCAAGCCTATGCGGGTACGTGTTCTAATCGGTTTTGAGCGATTACTTTTTAAAAGTGCTAATACATCATGAAATTTAGCCAACTTGTAAACCGAGGGGAGTGAACATTGTGAGGGATATGCATGAAATGTGAGTTTCACGGGCGGGTTAATTTTGGATAACCACTTTTACATGATTAATCATTTATTGCTAAATATTTGAAAATTGTAAAAAGTTTGAACTTGGGCATGACAATTGACCTTAACCTTAGTCTCGGGAATGGGCAGTGTATTTCTCGTTCGACCCACGTGAAAGTGAAAAACAGATTTGCTTGAGGGCAAGCAAAACACAAGTGTGGGGATGTGATACGTGGTCGAAAACCGGTGATCGTTTATGCCTTAGTTGATATTTTTACGTAGCTTTTAATCTTGAATAGCCTACTTTTAATGGGATTTGTGTTTTACAGGTCTAAAAGAGTTTAAGGAGCTAATCGGGAGCTAAACGGAGCACCGGGACGCGAATCGGGTCAACCGGGATCAAGAAATGAAAAACAGAAAACAAGTTGGTGTTAACCATGAAGATTGGATGTGTTTTAGGGAATGTTAATGGATTTAAAATGAAAAAATTATAAGATGGCATGATAGAGGGCTGAATTACGAGTACGTGGGCGAAAACGGTGAGTAAAACGGAGTTATAACGAAGAAGTTACCAAGAAAACAGTTTCAGACGAAACTGGCAAAACTAGGCAGCGTCGGAGACGCCCAAAAGGGCCATCGGCGACGGCCTCTGGTTTGTTCCGTCAGCCAGAAACCTCCGTAAACAGCTAATTAAGCCGTCGGGCGAAACTGATACTTCCAGGGGCCGTCGGGGACGCCCTAAATGGCCGTCGGCGACGCCGCCTGCATTCTCACTTCGCGAAAAACTTGATTTTTGAGTTGGGGACGAGTTATAACATCAATTTTGACCAACAAACGGGGGTTACACATTATTTTGAAGTTTGAATATCATCTTGGGGCCCCTAATCACCATTCTTCACCTACCATTCCACCAACCATTATTCCTACAACCCGAATTAAGAACAAGAATCACCATCATCTTCTTGATTCGAAACCCTAGCTCCATTAATTCACCAATCCATCAATTCACTCATCCATTCACCATCATCACTCATCCAAAACCCTAACCTTCATCTATCAATCCATATTCAAGCTTCACGATGATCCAATTCCCGCTTCCAACATCCGGTGATTAAGTTTCTTCGATCATGCTCGGCTAATTTCTTGGAGGTTTCACCCCGGTGTAGACTTTTGTAAGGTTTAGGGTTTATTATGTTTGTTAATTGTTTTGTGACAACTTGAATTGCATTTGAATCTTAGACAATTGTCCTACGTTGGTATTGAATTTGCAAACTGTCGAGTGAATGATTAAATTTGACTTTGTGAAATGAATACACGTATTTATGCCTTGTCTTTCGATAGGATTTGCTAGTCCAAAGTAACGAAGTGTATCTTGGTCCGTTGTTTACGACGTTGATAGCGATTGACACCTAAGCTTTGTGATTGCGACCCGTTAATGAACTATTTCAAGTAAAACTAATTAAAATACATAGTAATCCTAAGTCTTGCAATTGTTGAAACCGGGTGTGAACCTTGTTTTCTCATTATTGTTCAAACAATCATTTTCAATTCTTGCATTTAGTAATCTCTAATTAATCATTTTAGTAATTCTGATTCACATTTTCCAATCAAACAAAAACACAAAAATATATCTTAGCAATCTTCATAATTGTGACAACTTCATAATTCAATCAAATCCGTACACAAACCACATACTCTTCGTGGTTCGACCCCTCACTACCACTAGCTATTTGTTAAGGGTAATTAGGGTATATAAATATTATCTTTGACCGGAGCGCGACACTACGATCAGAGGGCACGACCCCCATGTCTCTTTCTTCTATGTCTTCATTTAATGAGATGTGTCAGTCTGTATGCTCACACGGCCCCGTGTGTCAATGGCACGGCCCCGTGTGTCAACGGCACGGCCCCGTGGCTTTGTACTTGCTATACTATTGAAGATTTTGTATATCTGGGAGTTGACCACGACCCCGTGTCTTTTGTCTGCATCTGTTTGTCTTTTTCTTCATGGAATCTGGAGTGGGGCACGACCCCATGCCTTGATGGCACGGCTCCGTGCTTGTCTTCTGATTTGTTGTTTTTTGTCTTGGGGTGAAGCTCGGAGGGTCGGTACGATGTATCAACTTCTGTTCCTTTGTATTTATATTGGTTTTTGCTGTTAATTTGTTTTTTTTTTTTTTTTGTACATTTAAGCTCTTTTAATCATGGAAATCAAAAGTATACAAGGAAACACACTTTTTCCAACATTAGTACATAAAAGGGTTGATTTTATAACTTATTTGATATAATTTATATGTTGCATTTGGTGCATATCAATGTGAATATATATCTAAATTCGGACAAAGTTTTAAAATACAAAATCACTTAAAACTACACACAAACAGCAAGTGTACCAGACATGTAATAATATAAAAAGCAAGACTGAGTATCGAACTTAGGGACTCTAATTAGCAAACTCTAAAACTTAATCTACACCAAATTACTAGCAAAAAATTGAATTGGATTTAGTTGTGATTTTTAATTAACAAATAACGAAAATTAAACTAATGAAACAAAAATGAGTATTAAGGCAAATATCGGGTGAAGATGTGACCAGTGATGATGAACAAACCACCTAGGCAAGAATCCCTAATGATATGCAATGACCTTCTAGTTTGACAAAGTACTTCAACCAATCAACCATACCCAGTAAATCTCACAAATAGCAAAGCTACTTATAGGGTCTAGGGAGGGTGGGATGTAGACATACCTTTCCTCTATCCCTAGGGATAGAGAGGCTGCTTCCAGAGAGACCCTCGGCTCCAAAACGAACAACATACCAACACATCAAGTCAAAGAATATAGAAAAAAGAAGTCACATTATACCAAGAAAGTTACTAGAGTGATACAGTATAATGTAAATCGCGTATAATGGCATACAACATGTGTATGAAGTACTAGATGGATACAAGTCTAATTAAAGATCCCGAATTCCACATCTATTAGAATTGAAAGAATAATACTCTAACAACCTTCTAGATGTAAAGCTAGTTCTAAGATGAATTACCAAAAACCTAGGACTCGCTAGATGCGAATAAACAGAAGAACCCCATTCTAACGAGTGTTCAAGACTATCAAACAACGAATAGACAACCCCTAGCAATCTCAAATTATCTCTCGAATCAATGGAATTGGATGCACACTTTAGTTTACTCATTCTAGATTGATTAGTTAACATATCCTATCTCTAATCATAGGGTTAGAACAAAAACTGGCCAGATTAACGAACTAACAATTGATTTTAACGTGCCTATGATGAATTTCTTCTTAATAAACACATCAATAATTACAACTAATCAAATAATCACAACAAAACAGTAACACACATATTCATAATCAGTAACAACTCAAAACTAATTTACTTCAAACATAAAACTTGATAAAAGTTAATCGAAAAAGTCAAAACATAGCAATCAGTTCATCAAACTTAGGCGGATTGAAAGATTTAGCCTTTAATCATGTTTAAAGTCTCAAAACACTGAATAGAATATGAATATATGATGTTCATTCAAAGATAAAACCGAATAAAATAAAAAAAGTAACTAACAGGTTGCGAATTTCTTCAAAGATCCAAACTTTATGATTATTCTTCGATCCTAGAACCTTCTTTAGCTAGTAATTGCTCCAAATCGCCTTGGAGTCGTAATAGGGTAAAAAAGTGCAACCTAAAGTTAGAATTTGAGTTTAAACAACGAAAACATCCTATTTTCCTACGAACAGGTCCGTTGCGCGTCGTGATGGACTCCTCATGTTGCATCCCGTGTCGCGTCGGTTGCAGATAATGTCAAAATAGTCAGTCAATGCTCCTGGTTCAAATCAAACTCTAACACTAGTTCGCGTGCCACGATGGAAACATCAAACCCAATCTTGACACGCCAAGCTCCAATATTTACATAATTTACTATTTTGACCCGGTTCGGAGCCGAAAGTCGCAAAACTTTGACTTTTGCTTTGACTTCAGTTCTGACCCATTATTGTATGATTTAGATATGCCTTAGGACTCTCTTAGGACCAGGTTACATGATGGTATAGCCCTCTGTGACCGGTTCGTTGTTTGTCCAAGTCTTTAGCACATTTCCGTTAAATGCTTAAAAGTGGACCGTAACGCCCTTTTTACTTTAAAACGAGAATTTTGAGCACGTGAAGGGACAATAACCTTAGTTACTGATTTCTAAGTATGTCCTTAAAATTTCACGTCAATCCGAGGTCCAGAATAGGAGTTATGCTAAATAGCGCAATTACGGAAACTTTAGTGATTAAACGGCGCAATTAGCATAACGCCTATCTAGACCCAGATTTCAACACCAAACCTTCTACACACTGATGTAAAATAAAATTTTGGGATTTTTAAAGATTTTTAATCATTTTTAACCTGCTCATAACCTGCGGTTATGGCATCGGTTCGGTAAATACCGAATATACCCTTTTTGGACATAACTTGAGTTCTACAAGGTATTTTGACCCGATTCCAGTTGCTACTGATTTTAAATAATAAATAGAGTATTTTGGAATTCATAAACTGTTTGGAAAACTCAGATTTTTTTTAGAACTCAGAAACCTCTTTTATAATCTCTAAAATGACCAAAATACCCCTACGGGGCATATAATGGATTTAAACTCGTTACGGGCATTATGGAAGGTATCCTACTGATGCCACAACCTATTTAAATCATACTAACTTAGGAAACTTGTGTAGGACTCTTACGATTACCCGTTACGCCTTTTGCGCGCACGGTTCGGTTCATGTAACTAGTTTACATAAACTAGCCGAAACGGGTTAAACCTTATTGTTTTAACCTCAAAATCTAGAGTGTGGTTATATTACCCATATAAAACAAGTCTTCAAACTTGTTGGGTCCAAACCACATTCCATTCCTGGTTTTCGCCTTTCACGCGACTAAACCGTATATATCCTTTGAAACTGACCGGTCTAAGCTAAGGCTAAATTAAAGACCCGTTAGGATTCTAATAGGTTGTTTAAACCTTCGTTCCAGAATAGGAGACCAGTAAAAGAAACTTGCATTTGTTTATTAAGGATATTACTTGCTCAGGTAAATACTTTTAACTTATTTTCCCTATACGGACTTGGGTTACGGTATATAGATTACCGCTTGGTCGGGCGTTAAATCTTCCATCATATGGTGGTTAATTGAATAATTTAATCGGCCCGTTTAAATACGTTTTGTTGGATTTACGCCTTTGGGAGCTTAATGACCATGTCCCGGATATCCTTGGCAGCATTTTACAAAATGGCCACGACCTAGACACGCGGGTGTAGGCGTACACCCATTAATGTGTCCTTAATTATAAAGGTATAGCCGTTGGTTTTCCCGCCGCGGTTTTATGCTATGTACTGTGTCTATTAACCTTAAACCCGACACGACCCGGGCGACCGAACGCATAGTGAACATGTAATTCTTTTACAAGATTTAATTATAAATTATCCCAAGTTATAAAGAGTTTGTGCCATGTGCATTCAAATCAAATTTTTATTAAACATTTTACAAAAGTGTCGGTTGAATGTATTTACCAGTGTAAACTGATGTATTTTCCCCAAAAAGATTAATGCATGTTCTACTCGTAATAGGCTGGCCACTCCTTAGCATCGTTAGAGTCTCGCAAGCTTGGGATGCCAATATCTGTTGAACAATATTTTATATTTTATTTTGATCCCCCGTGGATTTGTTTCGACTACTCGTGATACTTGGATATTACAATTAGTGGTTGAAATATAATTTATCTTTATGCTTCCGCTGTGCATTTAAATATTGTGGTTTGACTATATTGTTGCCAACTACGTCACGGTAATCCCCCACCGGGCCCACCGGTGAAACACGTGGAAATCGGGGTGTGACAGGTTGGTATCAGAGCCAACGCTGAGTGAATTAAACACTATCCTTATGTGTTTAATCTCAATGACACAATTGCACATACTTGAGTCTAGACAAGAACATAGGACAAATTCGAATTGTTATTCCAGTTTGTCTTTTATTGTTTATTATGATTTAAAAATTTGTTAAGCATGAATTATGCCACCAGCAATTAAAAGAGGAGGAAGAGGCAAAGGGCCGACCACTACTCATAATGATCACGAGGCCGGACCTTCGAACATGCGAGCTCCTTCCAGCACGGGAAGCGAAGAACCTCAGAGACGTAGAAGGAACCTCTTTGAACCTACAAGACGGTCTACCTCACACAGTTCGACACCTTCATACCGTCACTCTTTTGGACCAAATTCAGAGAACGATCCCAGTAACCCTCAACCTTCATTTATACCTCTCCAGCGATCTGCTTCGCACCGTTCCTATGGCGGTCCTACTCCTTTCTTTCAAGGCCGATTTAACCCGGCTGATTATGTCCAAGAACCAATAGGGTATAACCCTTTAGGACCCGAAGACCATTTCTCCGAAGATAATGCAGTTGATATGGATGAAGACACTGATCCCGTCGAGCCTGCAAGGGGTACTCCTAACCATCCTATCGAGATCTCTGATTGGTCATCCTTTCATGGAACACCCTATCAAGGTCCCGACAGTTACCAGGCGACGTTTAACCAGTGTGATTGGTACTTCACACCTTCTCACCACTTTTCGCCTCATGAGCAGAAGCAGCAACAAGATCCTTCCGAGGATTCGCGTTTCGTGGCAGTTACGCCACCGCCTCCACCGCCACCAGTTCAGCAAGCACCTCCTGATCCGCCAAGGCGTAGGAGATCAGGCGCGCGGATGTCTACCCGAGGAGGGGAATTCCACTTTAGCACCCCTCGCCACTCGAGTGCAAGTCACTTTCCGCCAGTGCCTGAAGAACCACAGTTAGGGGAACCTTCTGGTCACCCTGCAGAGGTGAATTCTGCACCAGTTGCACCACCTCCGCCACCATTCGAATATGACAATCCGATACCAGCGTACGCCGGTTCCACCGCGTACAACCCGTTTGAGCAGCCGACTCACACGCACTACAACTATAACTATGATGCCGACCCATACGTGGTAGCGGCTAATTACAATGCCCTCCATCCCGAAAGACCTTATGGAAACCTTTGGGGAGTAGATTACTCAGCTCATGGGTATCCAACACCTCGTCGACCTTCGGTTCAACAACCGTCGCAGCAGCCACGTTTTTTTCCACCGGAGCAGGAAGAAATCCTCCACCGTCTAAACCGAGTGGAACGAGACTTTGAGCAAGAACGTAAAAGTAATCGTGGATTCCTTAAAGGCCTAGCAAATCTACTAAAAGGGAGGAAGAAACGAGATCATTAGTCTCTTTATGTACTATAGTATTCACTATTACAATCAAGTCCCTACGAGGACATTTGTTTTGAGTATTTTAGTCCCTGCGTGGACATTTATCGTGTTTAGTCCCTGCGTGGACAATTGCATTTCAGTCCCTGCGTGGACTTATCTTTTTGTCCCTGTGCGGACATCTATCCTTGTATTAGTCCCTGTGTGGGCTTGTTTTCTGTAAACCTCTGCGTAGGTATTTGTCTATTAAAAAGTCCCGTTTAGGGCAGTGTGTAAGCATTATTATGATTAATGGAATGTTAAGTTTATAAATTTCATTTTTGTCATTTTAATACATTATTATATGAAATAAATCAAAGATCATTCCTTTTAAATTAATCTGCTTAAATAAAGGATCTTAATGGTGAAACCTATCCTAGGTGTCATTATAAGACCCGGCCAAGATGGTAAGACTTAATTAAAAGATCCAGATTCCTGTTAACCTCTGTAAACATGTTAACGTTCTTGGCAAATGTGATTCGTTAAAAATCGCACGCGTCATTCTTATATAAAAATCCCTCAAAGGATTCCAAAACCCAAATTAATGATTTGTAAATCATGGGTTAAGTCGTCAATAAAGATGATCACTTATTTAAACATCCATTAGTGATGAAGTGCCTACGGGCCATACTTATTGTCAAATAAGACAAAATACAGTTGTAGTCTATGACTCCCTGTCAGAAAGGGTAAAAGAACTATGGTTCAAACCTTCATGCCTTGATTCTCTGTAATCCCGGCTTATATTATAAAAACGTCCTAGTGACTAGGCTTTTGTGCCACTAACTATATTGTTTGTAATTAGGATAAGTATATTCAAATCCTGAATAAAAGTGAGTAACAAATTAACCAAATATGGTCTATGTTTACCATGGTTAATGAATTGCCATAAAAGACAATTCCATAATAAACTCCTAAATAAAACATTGTCATTATCTTCTGTAGCAGATTCAAGTTTGCAATGGCTGACCCAAGTGGAGTTAATAGTCAATCAAAAGAGGATGAAAATGATAACGCCCAAATTCATATAACGGGCGCGGAATTGAAAGCTTTAGTAGACGGCGCTGTTATGGCAGCCTTAGATCGACAGTACGAAGAATACACCGAGTCCCGAAGCAGAACCCTATCTACACCACACTCAAAGCCAAAAACCCACTCTAAATCTCACAACAAACCACCCTCGACTCCGTCTAAACCTAAAAAGGACGACGATAGGCACTCATCCAATGAGAATAGTGTCCACCCTAAGAAGAAAATGGTCGATGATGCACCTCGTGCCAGGGGTTGCACGTATAAGTATTTCGTTTCTTGCAAACCCCGAGATTTCACTGGGGAAAAGGGCGCTGTAGATTGCATGACCTGGTTAGACGAAATGGACACAGTTGTGGACATTAGTGGTTGTGCTGAGAGAGACGTGGTGAAGTTTGTATCACAGTCGTTCAAGGGTGAAGCCCTAGCGTGGTGGAGATCTCTGGTTCAAGCCTCTGGGAAGGTTGTTCTGTATAGCATGACGTGGGAGGAATTTATCGCTCTCATAAAGGAGAATTACTGCCCTCAGCACGAGGTTGAAAAGATCGAGTTTGATTTCTTATTGTTGGTCATGAAGAACCTGGATTGCCAGGCATATCTCACGACTTTCAACACTCTGTCGAGATTGGTTCCGTATCTTGTAACACCGGAACCCAAACGGATCGCGCGCTTCATTGGGGGTTTGGCCCCAGAAATAAAAGCTAGCGTGAAGGCTTCTAGGCCTGCTACCTTCAGATCCGTGGCAGATATATCACTGTCTCTCACCCTGGATGCAGTGAGACAGAGATCTCTGAGAAATGCTGACAGTGAGAAGAGGAAGCGTGAAGACGATGATTCACGTAGATCCAACAAGAAGCATCAGGGCAATCGTGACCACAAGAGGGGGTCAGAGAACAAGAAGAATGATCGACAGTCGGGCGATAAGCCCTTGTGCAAGGTTTGTCAGAAGCACCATTTTGGAAGGTGCAGGTTTGAAAAGAAATCCCAACCGAAGGCGTGTGGGATATGCAAGTCCTCTGAGCATAGGACACTTGAGTGTAAGAAACTCAAGGATGCAACTTGCTATAGTTGCAACGAGAAAGGGCACATCAAGACTAACTGCCCGAAGATAGTGAAGAAGGCTGAAGAAGGGAAAAAGACCAATGCGAGGGTCTTTCAGATGGATGTTAAGGAGGCTATCCAGAACGACAACGTCATAACCGGTACGTTCCTTATTAATTATGTATTCGTAAGAGTGTTATTTGATTCTGGAGCAGATAAATCCTTCGTGGATGATAAGTTCTGCGAGTTGTTAAAATTGCCTGTTAAAACCTTGAATGTAAAATACGAAGTAGAACTAGCTGATGGGACTATGGGAACAGTCTCAACTATTTTAGATGGATATGTTATATCCATTAGGAATCACTCATTTCCTTTATCCCTGTTGCCCTTTAAATTAGCTGGTTTCGACGTAGTATTGGGTATGGATTGGTTATCGCATAACCAAGCCCAAATCGTGTGCAACCAGAAGCAAGTGGTAATCAAGACTCCGTCTGGAGAACCACTTACCATCCAAGGAGATACTCGACATGGATTGCCTGCACAAGTATCTATGCTAAAGGCATCCAGATGTTTGAAGAAAGGATGTGTCATTTATATGGCATAGGTGACTATCGGTGAGGAGAAACCCAGAATTGAAGACATTCCAGTCATCTCTGACTATCCTGAAGTTTTTCCAGAAGAACTGCCTGGTCTGGCACCAGACAGGCAAGTGGAATTCAGTATCGACATCATTCCAGGAGCCGCACCTATTGCAAGAGCACCTTATAGATTGGCACCCACGGAAATGAAAAAATTGAGGACGCAGCTAGACGATCTGCTAGCCAAAGGTTTTGTTAGACCAAGTTCATCTCCTTGGGGAGCGCCAATCCTGTTCGTCAAGAAAAAAGATGGTCCGATGCGTCTATGCATCGACTACCGTGAGCTGAACAAAGTTACAATCAAGAATAGGTATCCTTTGCCCAGGATCGACGATTTGTTCGATCAGTTACAAGGAGCAAGCTATTTCTCCAAGATTGACCTGCGGTCAGGCTACCATCAATTAAAGGTCAAGGACGAAGATGTGCATAAAACTGCGTTTAGGACTCGTTATGGTCATTTCGAGTTCCTAGTGATGCCATTCGGGCTCACTAATGCACCTGCCGCATTCATGGATCTCATGAATCGCGTTTGCAAGCCTTATTTGGATAAATTTGTCATTGTCTTCATCGATGACATCCTTATCTACTCGAAGAGTCAAGCTGACCACAAAAAGCATCTTCGATGTATTCTTAAACTGCTTCATCAAGAAAAGCTTTATGCCAAGTTCTCTAAATGTGACTTTTGGCTACGAGAAGTCCGGTTCCTTGGACATGTAGTCAGCGAGCGCGGCATCCAGGTGGATCCCGCTAAAGTTGAAGCCGTCATGAATTGGCAGGAGCCGAAGACACCTACGGAGATTCGCAGTTTCCTAGGTCTAGCAGGATACTACAGACGCTTCATCGAAAATTTCTCAAGAATTGCTGCACCCCTAACTTCCTTAACTAGGAAGAGTATAAAGTTCAATTGGGGCCCTAAGCAGCAAGAAGCTTTTGATATCCTCAAACAAAAGCTGAGCAATGCTCCAGTATTGACATTGCCGGACGGAATGGAAGAATTTGTCGTATATTGTGATGCATCGCACACCGGTATGGGTTGTGTACTTATGTAGAGGGGCAAGGTGATTGCCTATGCTTCGCGATAATTGAAAGTGCATGAAAAGAATTACACCACCCATGACTTGGAGTTGGGTGCCGTTGTATTTGCACTAAAGCTTTAGAGACATTACTTGTATGGCATTAAATTTGTGATCTATTCTGATCACAAAAGCCTTCAACATCTGTTCAATCAGAAAGATCTGAATATGAGGCAGCGACGTTGGATGGAAACTCTGAACGACTATGACTGTGAAATAAGATACCATCCAGGAAAGGCCAATGTAGTCGCAGATGCCTTGAGCAGGAAAGAAAGGGTGAAGCCAATAAGGATCAATGCCAAGAGTATTGAAATCAAGAACAGTCTGAATGAACGATTGTTAGCTGCACAGAAAGAAGCTGTGTTGGAAGCTAACTATCCAAACGAAAAGCTAGGGGTAACTGAAGAGCAGTTATCTTATGGCAAAGACGGAATTCTGAGATTGAATGGGAGGATATGGGTTCCTGTTTATGGAGGTCTTCGTGACGTTATTCTTCAGGAAGCCCACAGTTCCTGATATTCCGTTCATCCTGGTGCTGATAAAATGTACCAGGACTTAAAGGCAAATTTCTGGTGGATAGGCTTGAAAAAGTCTATATCCACCTACGTAGCAAAGTGCTTGACTTGTGCGCAAGTGAAAGCTAAACATCAAAAGCCGTCAGGCTTGCTACAGTAGCCTGAACTTCCCGAGTGGAAATGGGAAATGGTGACGATGGATTTCATCACCAAGTTGCCAAAGACAAAGAAGGGAAACGATACAATATGGGTAATAGTTGATAGACTGACCAAGTCAGCACATTTCCTACCCATAAAGGAGACTCATAGCTCCGATATATTAGCCCAGTTGTTTGTAGACAAGATTGTAGCCCTTCATGGAGTGCCTGTGTCTATCATCTCTGATAGAGATACCAGATACACATCACACTTTTGGAGAAGCTTCCAACAATCTTTGGGTTCACGTTTGAATTTCAGTACGGCTTACCACCCTCAGACAGATGGACAGAGTGAGCGTACAATCCAAACGTTAGAAGACATGCTTCGTGCATGTGCGATCGACTTAGGTGGTAGTTGGGATAACCACCTACCATTGGTCGAATTCTCCTATAATAACAGCTACCATACCAGTATTAAGGCTGCACCTTTTGAAGCCCTATATGGTAGAAAGTGTAGAACGCCCGTTTGTTGGGCAGAAGTTGGAGATGTCCAGATGACAGGACCTGATATAATATTTGAAACAACGGACAAGATTGTCCAAATTCGCGATCGATTGAAAGCTGCCCGGGACAGGCAGAAGAGCTACGCGGATTTGAAGCGTAAGCCTTTCAATTTCGAAGTAGGCGACAAGGTATTGCTAAAGGTATCACCCTGGAAAGGGGTGATGCGATTCGGTAAGAAAGGCAAACTAAGCCCGAGATATATTGGACCTTTCGAGGTAATCGAACGTGTCGGATCGGTTTCCTACAAATTAAACTTACCAGAAGAGCTCAGTGGTATCCACAATGTGTTCCACATCTGCAATTTAAAGAAGTGTTTCGCTAATGAATCATTGGTTATACCACATACAGATGTACACATCGACGAGAGCTTAAAGTTTGTTGAGAAACCTGTGTCGATCGAGGATTGACAGGTTAAGAAACTTCGCAGGAAGTATATACCGATTGTGAAGGTGAAATGGGATGCCCGTAGAGGTCCCGAGTACACGTGGGAGGTAGAGTCCACGATGAAGGAGAAGTACCCTCATCTATTCCAATAAATCTCGAGGTCGAGATTTCTTTTAAGGGGGTGAGGATGTAACACCTCGAAATTTTGCGTCCAATAAAGTATTGACACGTGTCTTAAGTTTACACGTGGTGTTAAATACTAAATAA